>NC_041339.1:35443529-35446029 GCF_004354835.1 Perca flavescens | reverse complement strand
TCAAAAAGCCATTCACACATTACATTTCAGATAATTGTCTATTCATTCCATTACAATCATCTAACTATCAATCCATACAACTACTCAAAATGATAAGTAACTGTTGCATTACTCTTAATACATGGTTGTATGGAAACAGACAAACAATATTCCATGTTTAGATCATGAAAGTTTCAAGATACAGAGATTCATTGTCACCAGTTAGCGTGGAGCATGAGCCAATTAGAATACAGTATCTATGGATGTAATATTTCATCATCATTCTTTACTGTAATGTACTACTGTTTACCAGACACTGTTTCTATGGTCCCATGTACCAACTTTTCAGACTATTTACAGTATTGACAGTATTGCAATGTATGTATTCAGGCCCTTGGAATTTCTTGTCCAATTCTTCCAACTCGCTACTGATGATTGAGATATATAATTTACAGTCATGAAAAAATTAGGACACCCATGCTAAGGTTGACTAAAAAGAGGAATAAAAAAATCATCTTTTGCAAATTGATCTTAATGCCTTAATTAAAAAAATGAGGAAAAAGCCAATCTTTAAGGACACCAATTTTCTTTGTGAATGAATAATGTATCGTAAATGAATAAATGTTCTTCCTTAAAATACAGGGTGCATAAATAAGTCCACCCCTATGTTAAATTCCCATAAAGGCCGGCAGATTTTTATTTTTAAAGGCTAGTTATTTCATGGATTCAGGATACTATGCATCCTGATAAAGTTCCCTTGGCCTTTGGAATTAAAATTGCCCCCCCACATCATTACATACCCTTCACCATACCCCCACATCATCACATACCCTTCACCATACCCCCACATCATCACATACCCTTCACCATACCTAGAGATTGGCATGGGGTACTTTCCATAAAATCATCTCTATATGCAAATGAAACCATCTATTAGACTAACTGAAATCAAACCATGCCAATCTCTATGTATGATATATATAGGCAGCATGGTGGCCCAGTGGTTAGCACTGTGGCCTCACAGCAAGAAGGTTCTGTGTTCCAATCCAGGTGGTTCCGGGGCCTTTCTGTGTGGAGTTTGCATGTTCTCCCCATGTTTGCGTGAGTTTCCTCCGGGTGCTCCGGTTTCCCCCACCATCAGAAGCATGGACTAGGTTCTCCAGGCAGTGCCCTTGATCAAAGCATTGGCTCAGATCTGGAGTTGGTCCCCGGGCGCTGTGATTGGCTGCCCACTGCTCCCTTGAGGGATGGGTTAAATGCAGAGAATGAATTTCGCTATGTGTATGTGACAAATAAAGTACCTTTACCTTACCTATACAGTACAGGCCAAAAGTTTGGAGACACCTTCTCATTCAAGGCGTTTCCTTTTTATTTTCATGACTATTTACATTGTAGATTCTCACTGAAGGCATCAAAACTATGAATGAACACATATGGAATTATGTACTTAACAAAAAAGTGTGAAATAACTGAAAACATGTCTTATATTTTAGATTCTTCAAAGTAGCCACCCTTTGCTTCTTTATTAATAAGGGAAAAAATTCCACTAATTAACCCTGACAAAGCACACCTGTGAAGGTAAAACCATTTCAGGTGACTACCTCATGAAGCTCATTGAGAGAACACCAAGGGTTTACAGAGTTATCAAAAAAAGCAAAGGGTGGCTACTTTGAGGAATCTAAAATATAAGACATGTTTTCAATTATTTTACACTTTTTGTTAAGTACATAATTCCATATGTGTTCATTCATAGTTTTGATGCCTTCGGTGAGAATCTACAATGTAAATAGTCATGAAAATAAAAAGGAAACACATTGAATGAGAAGGTGTGTCCAAACTTTTGGCCTGTACTGTATATATGTGTGTTGTCGTTGCAAATGAGAATTTGTTCTCAATCAACTTACCTGGATAAATTTGTTATCAATATATATATATGGATATATATATATATATATATATATATATATATATATATATATATATATATATATATATATATATATATATATATATATATATATATATATATATATATATATATATATATATATATATATATATATATATGTATATATATATATATATATATACTTACACCACATTGGTCTGTAATATTCTCTAATACTGCAGTACTTTTACAGGGATGTATTTACTTTTAGTACCATAATGAAACATGTATCACCAATTTTGTACTACAATATTTAATGATTGTACGAACGATGACCCAGTGAAACTATGGGTAGCTTGTGTGTGGCTGATCTAAAGTAATGTTTTTTGAACCAGTGATTGTGCAAGTGCAAGACTTCTTTAGAGATATGAATGCACAATCCAATGTTTTGAACATTGGATAGCCTGTGTTACAACTGATGACTGTTTTGAGTTTTGTGTCTAGAGTTTTGAAAAATCACATCAAGGTTTTGAAATTAGTAGCAAAGTGATTGTAAAAAAATGTGAATGTTTTCTTCTTTCTTCTTTTTATTTAAAATTGTGAGATTTAATTTCACATTTGGGGATTATACTG
>NC_041339.1:35431029-35441029 GCF_004354835.1 Perca flavescens | reverse complement strand
GGAGGAGGACCACAACATCATGGCCGTCAACACACCTCAGCAGAGATTGGTCTTGCTTGGGCTTTAACTTCTGGATATTCGGCTCGCATCTTTCTCCACCGCCATTACGGAACTACAACTCAAACTAGTGCATGACCTCAACGTCATTGTTCTCAGCCACTCCCTCTGTTCGCTGATTGGACCAGTAAAGATTGGCGTGGACGTAGTACTGAAGGAAAATGAAAATGGAACCTAGCAGCCCTCTGATTGTCTACCAGAGAGGACAAGCTAGCTATTAGTAAGCAAACGTTAGCAATGTTTTAGCAAACTAAAGCACTTGCAAACGTAATGCTGCACAGCTTTGTGTTTTATCCACATTCCACTATAACACAAGCTCCAGACTGTTAAAATGTTTTAGCGTAACTTACAGAAATGTAGTTAGCCTAAAGTTGACATTTGGATATTTTTATTGGTAACAAAATGCTTGCTGCACACTTATTGTTGGACATAACGTTAGCTTAGTGTCTTTCCATTCTTCCTGTTGAGTCCTCACATCTGTATCCACTTTTGTCTTCCTAAAAGCTCCCTTTTTCAGTTCGGCAGCTAATTAAATTATGCGTTCTTTGCATTGTTGGTAGTGCATCCCACCACACAGCAGCTTTTAGGCATCTTTTTGTTGTTTGCAAGCGGACAGAATTGACGAGGAGGAGGCATCATCACGCAATACAAGTCAATGGAGAGCGAAGAGTTGTTTTGAGTGCGGAGGTGGCACTAAAATTCTCTGTGTCCTTTAGGTCTGCCCAACTACCCCGCTGTTCAGCCCTATTGCCTCCTTGGATAAATCATGTGACTAGTTGCCCCTGTTTTTGGCCTAAGTGCCCCTTTGGTCTAGACTGGGTAAACCCAGCCCAATCTGCCGGCGATTTGATTTCTCCCTGCAGCTCAGGCTGGAAACCTGTAATTTTTCTATCCTGCTTCCGTTACAAATCTGCGGGGACCAATCACAAACTGGCTTATCTATCTGGCGCGCTATTGGCGGGTTTAACACGATGACGATAGAGATGCAACAGCAAGCAGCTTCTTGTTTACGTTCAACATGGCGGCCACCGAAGCGCAGCAACCCATTGATGCCGCTGTCGCTGCTACGTCACCCAGATTGTTGGTCTGATTGGTTGAAGGACTATATTGCGTACAGTCATTTGAACTATGCCCGTTGATCACGCCTCTTGTGTGCAGTAGAAAATACAGAGCAGACTCCCCAGACTAATGTTCAATCTTAAAAGATTGAGCTTGATCTGGTGATAGCCAGACTACCTTTGGTCTGCCCGAAAGCCCATTTTTTCTGTCCTACTGGCCCTCTAATCATCCCAAGTGCCCCTCTTGTTTATGGCTCATGTGCTTCTTTGGTTGACCCGTGCATCTTTAGTTTACATATGTCCTCTTCTGGAATGGGGCTGAGTGCAATTGGTGACTCTCTGTTTGCCTCTAGTAGCCCTCTGGTTGGCTCAAGGGCCCCATCGGTTGGGCCAAGTCACCAAGTGCCCCTCTAGTCAGCTTTTGTGCTGCTTTTATTCTCTCCTCGACAAACCATGTGACTAGGTGCCACTGTATTTGGCCTAAGTGCCCCTTTGGTCTGCCCGAAAGCCCCTCTATTCGACCCTAGTGGCCCTCTAATCATCCCAAGTGCTCCTTTGATTGATCTTTGCACCTTTAGTTGACCCAGGCGATTGTAGTGAGTAGTTAGGGGAGTTCCTTACCTCGTAAAGTGTCCTTTAAAGCGTCCTTTAATTGTGTAGACGAGCACAAAGTGAGACCAGCTCTGAGGGGAATTTTGTAATGTTAGAAATGTTTTGTAGGCTCACCTCTGGGAGACAGTTGTGTGGTCCAGGGTAGACTGAGAGCCCTAACAAGGCAGAGGCATTTTGCTGCTCAGAAAGAGGAAAGAAACTGTGCTGATGCAAACACGTGCTGTGGAAAGAACTGAGTCGTACAGAGTTCAGACAAGAAGCCGTGGTGCCACAAACACGTGCTTTGTTTCTTTTGGTATAAGTAGATTGGGTTCTTTTGCTCAAGTTTTCTTTTGATAGTTTTGAAGTTCCGAGTTCAAGTTCAAACTATTTAAATTCATGCCAAAGGGCAATTCAGTTTCAATAATCTGCAGATCAAAAAAAAAAAAAAGACATGTACACGTGAACACATAAACAGCAGACAGGAGCACACGAGGGCCGTGCAGTGATACAGTTTGGGTAAAGTTAAGGACAATGATGAAATAAATACATGAATAAATAAATAAATAGGTACAGAAGCAGTAAAAACCTCAGAATAGTAAAATAAGATGTTCATTCCAAAGTTAAAAAGTCAATAGCAGACTGATATACAGTATATATATACATATTTTTTAAAGGGATATGCCACCATTTGTTGAAATAGGGCTTATCCTGGTCTCCCCTAGCTGTAGATAGGTGGGCCAACGCATTTTTTGTGCATGCATTGTTTTAGTCCGGTGCAACACCAATAGCTCCGCTGCTAGCTAGCTTAGCGTAGTGAATGGAATCCTATGTTGCCGGTTAGCATGTTGTGATTAAAAGTGAGCCAACAAAAGACAAAAAAAAAAAACCTAATTACTTGCACTGAGACAAAAAATGCATTGGCCCACCTATCTACAGCCAGGGTAGACCGTGATAAGCCCTATTTCAACAAACGGTGGCGTATCCCTTTAAACCTCTCATTTTACAAGTGGATTTGGCACACTGTAAATAAATAGCACACGTTGAAATTCATCTCGTCAACATACTGACGCTTGTTCAGTGGCTCCAATATGGGTCACACAACACAAGACAAGATGTTTTTGGAGGGGCATTTCAGGCCTTTATTTATATAGGACAGATGAAGACATGAAAGGGGAGAGAGAGGGGGGAATGACATGCAGCAAAGGGCCGCTGGTCGGAGTCAAACCCCCAAACGCTGCGGCGAGGAGTGAACCTCTAGATATGGGAGCGCGCTCTACCAGGTGAGCTACCCAGGCGCCCAAACAACACAAGACTTTCACCCAGGGGACCGGGGCTTTGTGTCCCGTTCTTGTCCCGCGTGTCACTGAAACGTACATTTTGTAACCCCACCCACCATTCCTAAACCTAACTGTCCCGTTCTGGTGCCGCATCTCAGTTTAAACGTACGTCCCGACCCAGCTGTAAATAGTGACGCCAAGAGTCCCGACCAAGCGCGTTGAAAAATTGTGCCAAGGGGCTAGACGCTAACGGAGACTTTTTGAGTCGCCAAACGCCAAAGGGACCGACCATACGTCACTTGCTCACGTCCTTGGAGTGAGAATGTGTTGGTACATTAGAGTTGCCCCTTCTCCAATTCTGGCCCTTGGCCCGGAGAAAATCTGTACACACCTCTGCAGTTGACACACACACACACACACACACACACACACACACACACACACACACACACACACACACTAGGGCTGGGAGATATAGAGAAAATCTAATATCACAATATTCTTGAACAAATACCTAGATGTTGATATCGCGACGATATGGTTGACCATTGGTGCTTTAACTAAATGTTATTTACACATTTACGAGATTTTTGATAAATAATCTCCAGAAATTATTTAATGACTTAGTGCCAGTGGGTAAAGGTAAATAATAGAACAGCTACAACAATCTGGTCAGAAAATGACATCACTTTACTGTAATGCAGCCTTTAAAACCAGAAAAAGACAACACTTACCATATTACCATATTACAATATCCAAAATCTAAGACGATAACTAGTCTCATATTGCGATATCGATATAACATTGATATATTGCCCAGCTCTAACACACACACACACACACACACACACACACACACACACACACACACACACACACACACACACACACACACACAAAGGTGATTGTCAGTCATATCTATTACCAAGTCCATGACCATGGGTTTGATTTGCAGCAATAAGACAGTACATGTAATGACAGCATTAAGGCTTGTTCTGCATATATAGAGTTTCAAGGAAAACGAAGACAGATGCTTCTCCCTCGCTGCTCTTACACGTCAACACAAGTAAGGCAAAAACACATTCCTGGTGGCTACGCTGGCTGTGTTTAGCCCTGTCTGTGTGTGTTCTGCCCCGGCACTCGAAAGGGCCCAAATAACAGGCGATGCTGGATGTCTTGACTCGGAGCCGAGGCTCCTTGCCATCGTCAGCCGGTAACGTGAGTAATGAGCTCTGTCAGACACTGGCGGCTGATTTTTCACCGCAGACCAACCTCCCTGAGAGCTGACGGCAGACACATGCTAACGTATAGAGGAAGGTGACGAGATGATTGGCGTGATACGCCCACGAACTTGTCAGCTCCAGGTCACGACCCGGTGGAGTACCGAGATTTGGTACTCCGTTGGTGGAGATTACAACACAAGGGAGTGATCGAGCCTTCAGGACAAGCAGTGTGTACAGCACAAGTTCACTAACACTGGTGCACCAGTAAGACTGAACTTCTTCAACAATTTCAACTTGCAACTGTCAAACCCTGTTGTGAAATCACTATGTGTTAATGTGACTTGAGTGGTTTGGAAATTGCAATTTGGGGGAAACGGGGAACGCGTTCAAAGCTCTGAGGGAGTACAGTAAGTGTTACCGAACATTTTGAGTCGTGAAAATGAGGTCGTCTTTTGTCAAATGACTTGACAAGAGCACTGGCCGCGACTCCGTTTACACAACGTGTTTTGCGGGAACTATATCAAGTCTTTAACACCAGTGTGTTTTCACTTTATCATGGAGGATCTGACTTTCACACGTTATAATCGCGATTCTCGTGAACTTACAGTATTTTTGGCTCTGGATTGGAGTCTATTAAACAGTTCTTTGCGTGGGATTTTAGCGTTAAGAACCAATTAAGTAAAGCAAATGTCCTGAAGCAACCATGGTTGCATTGGCACACAGCTCTTCTAGTATTTCACGGTTCGTCGTGCAGCTCACATCCTGGTGGAGCAGCAATGTTGTGACAGATCTTTTTCCCCTTCGAGGCTGAAACTTACAAATGTCATCTCTCAGCCAGCTGTCACCCAAACTCGACTCATTTATACACTCTTGTCATGTGGGAAGCCATCGGACGCGGACTAATAGCCTATTTTGATCCGCAGTTCGAGAAATAATGACACAGTGGAATGAAAAGCAGATCGTCATGATTCAGCATGAAGGCCTGGCATTGTTTGGTTTTGACCCACAGCATCGAGTTTAGGAAATGAAATGGAAAGAAAAATGCCTCCCTTTTTTTGTATTTTTTTGAGTGATTGTTTCCCTCGGCGTGCTCGTACGAGGACATTTAAAGAAAAGAAACCGAACAAACAAAAGGAGCATTTAAAAAGAAAAAAAAACTAACTTTAAAGGACACGCCCTTCTGTGTTTCTAACACATTAAGGAAAACCTCGAGGCCACTCGTAAAATAAAAATACATCTTTCTCTCTCGGCCATAAAATAAAACGAAGATTGTCTGCCTCCGCAACAACAACAAAAAACACACAGGCAGCACTTTCCTCCCTGTTTTCCTCTGCGAAGAACGGTTGTAAATGTGTAATTACATTAATAAAATAGTCCCGGGTAGTAAACTGCTGCCCCGGAGGATGCCTGATTGCACAAAGTGTGTGTTTGTGCGCGCATGGATGCATTTTGTGCGTGCAAGCGAGATATATGCAGAGGTAGGTGCGTGCAGCACCGTGTGGTTACGGGTTAGCGTATTAAAAAAAACAACAAAATGGCAACACAGACTTTAAATGTTCCCCAATCCTGAGCGGCAACGGCGCTCACACAGTATTACCTCTGGCGGTTAGTTAGCGAGCTGAGGTGGGGGTGGCGTGGCATTAGGCTTTCGGTACATGGTGCCAGTTTCTGCCATAATAAAGGCATTAAAAAGCTCCTCATTAAACTATTTTGGGCACAAGGGCTTGGAGAGGCACTGGCTGCCAGTGATTGTGTGCCAGGGCACCTCTATGTCACCGGTGGCTCGAGGGATATAATTACAAACACATGCTTATTAATGGGGCTCCAGAGGACCTGTGTGATGAGAGAAAAGAGGCTGAAAGAGAGAGAGAGAGAAAGAAAGAGAGAGTTATGTTCGAGGGTGTAAAAGAGAAAAAGCTGCAACAGTTTGCACATAAGGTCACGTTCACACTACTGCAGATGAATGTACAGCAGGCATAGGGTTGTTATACTAAACTAAAACTAAAAGGAGCAGTGAAAGATATTGTTTCTAAACTGAAACTAAAAAACTAAAACCTTCAAGAAACTCTAAAACTAAAGTGAAAGTATATTGCAGGGCAAGAAACGATAAAAAATTAAATCAAAAGTTTCAGTTTCAGTTTTTTAAAGAAGTTGAACAGAGTTGACATTCTAGCAGCTGCTCCACATCGGAGACCAAAGAAATAAAAAACAAATGTTGGAGGAAGGTAGATAGTAAGATGTGGGGCCTGATTTTAGTGTGCCGGGTGCCTGGTTCTAAAGGGTTGTTCTTAGTGTCTTCATTAATCAGAGGGGTGTTTTGGGCGTAACATGCAATCAACCAATCAGAGATCAGCTCCCATTCCCTTTAAAAGCCAGGCGCGTTTGGACCTTTGGTGCATTGCTATTATGATGGAGGATTTGCACCGTAATATTTTTATTTGTAATCTTCTGCGTGTGTGTGTGTGTGTGTGTGTGTGTGTGCTGCTGTGCGTCCCTGTGTGTGTAACAAGCATAGTGTGCACGCGCTGTGCACGAGCCTAGGAGCATTTTACTAATGCTCTGTTAAAATAACAATGAAATGCTGCGTTATTGACTTTAGACCAGGTTTTTGTTGGTCAATGGGCCATCACTTCCCGCTGCCTCAAGATAGCAATACGCCCAGAATGCACCTGAACACACCTCCCTGTAAGACCAGCACGCCCAGAGTGCACCTGAACACACCTCCCTGTAAGACCACACCTCCCTGTAAGACCAGCACGCCCAGCATGCACCTGAACACACCTCCCTGTAAGACCACACCTCCCTGTAAGACCAGCACGCCCGGAATGCACCTGAAAACACCTCCCTGTAAGACCAGCACGTCCAGAATGCACCTGAACACACCTCCCTGCAAGACCAGCACGCCCAGAATGCACCTGAACACACCTCCCTGTAAGACCAGCACGTCCAGAATGCACCTGAACACACCTCCCCGTAAGACCAGCACACCCAGAATGCACCTGAACACACCTCCCTGTAAGACCAGCACGTCCAGAATGCACCTGAACACACCTCCCTGTGAGACCAGCACACCCAGAATGCACCTGAACCCACCTCCCTGTAAGACCATCATGCCCAGAATGCACCTGAACACACCTCCCTGTAAGACCACACCTCCCTGTAAGACCAGCATGCCAAGAATGCACCTGAACACACCTCCCTGTAAGACCAGCATGCCCAGAATGCACCTGAACACACCTCCCTGTAAGACCAGCATGCCCAGAATGCACCTGAACACACCTCCCTGTAAGACCAGCATGCCCAGAATGCACCTGAACACACCTCCCTGTAAGACCACACCTCCCTGTAAGACCAGCATGCCAAGAATGCACCTGAACACACCTCCCTGTAAGACCACACCTCCTTGTAAGACCAGCATGCCAAGAATGCACCTGAATACACCTCCCTGTAAGACCAACAATGCACAGAATGCACCTGAACACACCTCCCTGTAAGACCAGCATGCCCAGAATGCACCTGAACACACCTCCCTGTAAGACCACACCTCCTTGTAAGACCAGCATGCCAAGAATGCACCTGAACACACCTCCCTGTAAGACCAGCACGCCCAAAATGCACCTGAACACACCTCCCTGTAAGACCAGCATGCCCAGAATGCACCTGAACACACCTTCCTGTAAGAACAGCACGCCAAGAATGCACCTGAACACACCTCCCTGTAAGACCAGCACGCCCAGAATGCACCTGAACACACCTCCCTGTAAGACCAGCACGCCCAGAATGCACCTGAACACACCTCCCTGTAAGACCAGCATGCCCAGAATGCACCTGAACACACCTCCCTGTAAGACCACACCTCCCTGTAAGACCAGCATGCCAAGAATGCACCTGAACACACCTCCCTGTAAGACCAGCATGCCCAGAATGCACCTGAACACACCTTCCTGTAAGAACAGCACGCCAAGAAGGCACCTGAACACACCTCCCTGTAAGACCAGCACGCCCAGAATGCACCTGAACACACCTCCCTGTAAGACCAGCACGCCCAGAATGCACCTGAACACACCTCCCTGTAAGACCAGCATGCCCAGAATGCACCTGAACACACCTCCCTGTAAGACCACACCTCCCTGTAAGACCAGCACGCCCAGAATGCACCTGAACACACCTCCCTGTAAGACCAGCACGCCCAGAATGCACCTGAACACACCTCCCTGTAAGACCAGCACGCCCAGAATGCACCTGAACACACCTCCCTGTAAGACCAGCACGCCCAGAATGCACCTGAACACACCTCCCTGTAAGACCAGCACGCCCATGGGCCACAGATGGGTGCAGGTGCATTTGCTATTTAAACGACAAGGGCGCTGGACAGGAAATTGACAACTGGGTCGGTCTTAAACTAGCAAAGAGACTTGCGTCGGGCTTTGCTTTGCGCAGTGCCGGGTGCAGAATAGGGTCCTTAGTCTACTGATTGGACGATTCTGCTAGATTTGTTTCAGACAATCGATATTGTAGTACTGGTACTATTATTGTTCTCTGCCCTATGTTAGTATGTCAGTCATGTTGAAATAATTACAGTATAAAGGATACTTTGTTACCTTGCTACCAAAACTGCGTTTGTGGCAGTATTTTTATATTCTTTTTTGTACGTGTTGCTGTTGTTGTGATCGCTTGCTGGTTCTGCTAAAGTTTGTCCGCCCCGGGGTTACTAGAGCGCTCTACAGACTGTACAAAATATTGCCATCCTCCACAGTAAAGGAAGATAAAACATTATACTCTTGTCCCGAGTAATCCTTCCTCCTGCACGTGTACATCCGAATATCCCTCGTTGTCAGAAGCTAACAACGTTAAAGGTCCCATGGCATGAAAATTCACTTTATGAGGTTTTTTAACATTAATATGAGTTCCCCCAGCCTGCCTATGGTCCCCCGGTGGCTAGCAATGGTGATAGGTGTAAACCGAGCCCTGGGTATCCTGCTCTGCCTTTGAGAAAATGAAAGCTCAGATACAGTATTAGGGGATCACTGAGGCCTATATAAAAGAGACTTCAGATACAGTATTAGGGGACCACTAAGGTCTATATAAAAGAGACTTCAGATACAGTATTAGGGGACCACTAAGGTCTATATAAAAGAGACTTCAGATACAGTATTAGGAGACCACTAAGGTCTATATAAAAGAGACTTCAGATACAGTATTAGGGGACCACTAAGGTCTATATAAAAGAGACTTCAGATACAGTATTAGGGACCACTAAGGTCTATATAAAAGAGACTTCAGATACAGTATTAGGGGACCACTAAGGCCTATATAAAAGAGACTTCAGATACAGTATTAGGGGACCACTAAGGTCTATATAAAAGAGACTTCAGATACAGTATTAGGGGACCACTAAGGTCTATATAAAAGAGACTTCAGATACAGTATTAGGAGACCACTAAGGTCTATATAAAAGAGACTTCAGATACAGTATTAGGGGACCACTAAGGTCTATATAAAAGAGACTTCAGATACAGTATTAGGGACCACTAAGGTCTATATAAAAGAGACTTCAGATACAGTATTAGGGGACCACTAAGGTCTATATAAAAGAGACTTCAGATACAGTATTAGGGGACCACTGAGGTCTATATAAAAGAGACTTCAGATACAGTATTAGGGGACCACTAAGGTCTATATAAAAGAGACTTCAGATACAGTATTAGGGGACCACTAAGGCCTATATAAAAGAGACTTCAGATACAGTATTAGGGACCACTAAGGTCTATATAAAAGAGACTTCAGATAC
>NC_041339.1:35296029-35428529 GCF_004354835.1 Perca flavescens | reverse complement strand
CGCCGCCGGACGTCCCGCACCTAAGGCATATTATGCCTTTAAAATCCCTTCGCTTCAGGTAACAGGGTCAGCCCTATGTTCCCACAGCCCTATGTTCCCACAGCCCTATTTTCCCACATTTCTAAGAATTTTCTTAAAATTAGGCCCTATGTTCCACAGCCCTAGGTCTCACATTTCTAAGAATTTTCTTAAAATTAGGCCCTATGTTCCCACAGCCCTATGTTCCCACATTTCTAAGAATTTTCTTAAAATTAGGCCCTATGTTCCACAGCCCTAGGTCTCACATTTCTAAGAATTTTCTTAAAATTAGGCCCTATGTTCCCACAGCCCTATGTTCCCACATTTCTAAGAATTTTCTTAAAATTAGGCCCTATGTTCCCACATTTCTAAGAATTTTCTTAAAATTAGGCCCTATGTTCCCACAGCCCTATGTTCCCACATTTCTAAGAATTTTCTTAAAATTAGGCCCTATGTTCCCACAGCCCTATGTTCCCACATTTCTAAGAATTTTCTTAAAATTAGGCCCTATGTTCCCACAGCCCTATGTTCCCACATTTCTAAGTATTTTCTTAAAATTAGGCCTTATGTTCCCAAAGCCCTATGTTCCCACAGCCCTATTGTCCCACAGGCCTATGTTCCCACAGCCCAATGTTCCCACATTTCTAAGTATTTTCTTAAAATTAGGCCTTATGTTCCCACAGCCCTATGTTCCTACAGCCCTATGTTCCCACAGCCCTATGTTCCCACAGCCCTATGTTCCCACCGCCTAATGTTCCCACAGCCCAATGTTCCTACAGCCCTATGTTCCCACAGCCCAATGTTCCCACCGCCTAATGTTCCCACAGCCCAATGTTCCTACAGCCCTATGTTCCCACAGCCCTATGTTCCCACCGCCTAATGTTCCCACAGCCCAATGTTCCTACAGCCCTATGTTCCCACAGCCCAATGTTCCCACAGCCCAATGTTCCTACAGCCCTATGTTCCTACAGCCCTATGTTCCCACAGCCCAATGTTCCTACAGCCCTATGTTCCCACAACTCTAGGACATTTTCAAAATGAGGTCTTGTGTTCCTACATTTCCCTTCAATTTAAGCCCTATCCTCCCAAAACATGTTTTAGGGTTAGGGGTTAGGAGTTAGGGGGATACAAACTGATTAACACAAATTAATGAAAAGGGAAATGTGTGAACATAGGGCCTAATTTTGAAAAACAATCTTAGAAATGTGGGAACATAGGGCTGTGGGAACATAGGCACGCACGCTCCCCAAGAAACAACAACAAACTTCGAGCTAGCGAGCTACACGCTGAAAATGGCAACTTTTGAAAAAAATTTGGATGGTGTAACAAGGCAGGCCTGCTTGGTTGTTTCGGGGAATGATTGTAAAGATTTATAAAGAATATGTTTAGGTAATTTCCTCTCAACTTGGACATTTTGGGAGCGATTGGTGGGATTGCTGTGGAAAAAGTACACACAGAGATACACTGGTAAGAGCTAATGAGGTTTAACCATGTATCCAGCTCATTTAAATAGCTCACCTTACCAATATCATCCAAATGCGGCCACAAATGGAAGTTCTTGTGCTGGTGGGGGTTCCCGTTTTTGCCCCCTTCTCTCTCGGGAATTGAAATTACAAATCCCACTATGGCAAGACCCGCCCTACGAAGTAGCTCGATTGGCTGGGGTTAAGCATTTTACCTCAAGTGGTTGAGGTTAGGATAGCCGATTGGTCAGGGGATAGGACCTGAAAAAATCAAAAATGGGGTTACGTTAGCTTCTGTAAGCTTGGATGTCTGGCCAATAAATGCTACTGAAGGGCGGGTCTTGGCGTGGCCATAGTGGGGTTCGTAATATCGCTCCCGGGAAACATACCACAAGGTAAATTTGCATCATACCCATCATGCCTTGTGAAACTCTTTGCGATTGGTGGATGAAACGCTACAAGGAATGCAGCTGGGCCCTCCTCAACGTTACTGTATTGTGTCAACAGTTAACTTAATGTAATATTGTATGTGGCGTTGTCTTTTGCGGGTTGCAAATGTTCACAAGTTCCTTCCAGAGCTTAGCACCGCCCAAGACGATTGTGATTGGTTTAAAGAAATGCAAACAACCCAGGGGTTTTTTTTTTTTTTTTTTTTTCCGTGTACCTTACTCCACAGCGCTGTGGAGATAAGAGCTGGCAATGCAAGACTACTCTTGAGTTAACTTCATTATTTGCAGGCATTTCAAGATCATTACTTCATTTGATGACCTCGCTGCCCTGGCATTCGGCCTTTGTGGCCTCAAAAATTGACAACACCAAAGGCCGAGTGGCCTTGCCCCTTTAAAATGAAGCCAATGCTGAAAACTCCAGGCCTTATCAGGAGTATTTGATTGGCATAAATAATAAGTAAGGGTTGTGTAGCTCTGGCATGCGCTGTGGTGGAAAAGCAGAGTGTTGCTGTACATTTTGAGGAGCCTGATAATGATGATGACAGGAAAGAAAGTGGGCACGAACGGGCATGCCTGCCAGCCTCGCCATGGCAACCCCATGGTGTTTACGTTAAATGTGGGGCATGGGACGGCGCCGGGGCTCTGATGTGGTGCCGTGGTAATCATGTCACCGAGAGACAGAGACAGACGCAGAGAGAGGGGAGAAGCTCGTTGAGAAATGATCAACACTAACAAACGCACTGATGAAAGAGTTTGGCCGCAGATTCAAACGCCTCATTTCGTGAATAAATTTAGACGGGCGTTAAGAAAAACCCCCTGTGGTGGCGACAGCAGATACATTTACGAGGCTGTAACTCAAATTAGATAAACAAAGGGCAGAAATCAAATGACTCGGCTGACTATTGTGCTCGAACGTCTGCTGCTCCCTGTGAAGATGGCAGAGACTGTTTAAAGCTGATCACACGAAGGGATTTTTAAACTCATATAACTGAACATCAGTCGACTTTACATCACATACAGTAACTGTCTAAGAGCCAAACAGCTGCTATCTAGCCACTCATGTTTTCACTTTACAAGTTTCCTTTATTCTTAGTCTATATCGACGACGTTTTACTTCAACCCAGTCTTGCGGCAACTGTTCGTGAAATGGTCACGTAATTTAATCTATTGATTCGTGTACACCGGCACATTTATCTCGTTTTTTAAACTAATGTATTTCAATGGGAAGCATCTTTCGTGATCACAGCACAAATCTTTCTGCCAGTCAGGCTACAGCAGAGAAACTGTATTGAGCTTTGCTATTATTGGTATATTTAGCCCTATAACCGCTGTTTCAGCTATAACGGGGCGTTTGGGTTTAGGAAATGTGACGTGGGACACATAGATGGAACAGAAGTGAGATGTCTCACTCTGCAGCTAAAACAGAGAACTCAACACAGGGTGAAAAGAGGAGCTGCAGTACAACAAAAATATGGTGTTTTTTGAAAATTAAACCATGTAAACCTATTCTAGTACAATTTCAAAATACAATTATGAACCTGAAAATGAGCATAATATGAGCACTTTAAACATTATTACATATTATTAACAACATTAACCGGAACCGCTGACCAAGGTTACAGGTTGAAAATAGCAAGTTTTAACGAAATTTGGAACGTGCAAAAAGGCAGGCCTGCTTGGTTCTTTCGGGGAATGACTGTAAAGATTTTCAAAGAATATGTTTATGGCATTTACCAGTGCCAAATAAACCTTCCTCCGCAGCGCCGTGGAGATAGGTCTGGCAGTGCGAGACTAGTGCCTGGTCCTGTTTGTCTGTGTCTATTGTATGCCTGTGTATCGCTGTGAATATGCGTGCATGTGCTGATCTTTGTAACTGGTTCCCATGGTATCAGACCACCATGTTCCCAGTCCCATCAGTATCAGCTGGCCTGCTGTGGTTTCACGATGCAGCTCAGGAATCTGTCACCCAGAGCAAAAAAGCGTCGGGATGTTTAGAGTCAGGCCCACAAAATGTGGAGCTGGTTTCTGAGGGAAATAGCTCGGCGACTCCGTCCCTGGATCTGATTAACTTTGTGCTTGTGGGAGGATGTCTTGATCAGTGTGTGTGTGTGTGTGTGTGTGTGTGTGTGTGTGTGTGTGTGTGTGTGTGTGTGTATGTAAATTTACATCATACCCCTCCAGTTTACCATCTCCTCAGATACCCTTTACTGTTTTTGTTCATTAAGAAGCAGCCGTGGAAGACGTATTTCTTTATGGAAACTATACGACTGTAAAAACAACTCAGTTTGCCCAAAAATAAATCCCTTTCTGATTTTTTTTTGTTTTTAACAAAAAAAGGTTTAGTTTTTTCCCATTTTTGGTGGACCATTTAGGAAGGATGTAAGAAAAGAAGTTATGTAAAAGAATGTCGTAAACACGTCGTTAGCGTTGTGAAACTGTAGCAGACGTTACCTAGTCTCGCATTGCCAGACCTTCCTCCACAGCGCCGCGGAGGAAGGTCTGGCCAGTCCACACAGCATTCTGGGATGGGAGAAAAACGTGGTCTGGTTTATTGGCATTTCTCTAAACCAATCACAATCGTCTTGGGCGGGGCTAAGCCCCGGACACAATGATGGTGCCTCTGCTATTTGCCTCGGGAAGGAACTTGTTTTGGTGGAACATGTGTACGTTCAAAAGTAGTTTTAGTCGTGCAACAGAAACCTCAGATTGGACAGATAGTCTAGCTAGCTGTCTGGATTTACCCTGCAGAGATCTGAGGAGCAGTTAACCATAGACCTCACAAATCCTCAACGAATTTCCAGTGGCAACGGCGCAATCCCCGAAGTGGAACGTCATCAATATAGACTAGGCTTTACCGTACGAACATGGTGCAGAATGTGATGTAGCTATGTTTGTTCAGTTTATTCCATAAATACAATTTAAAAAACTTGCAGTTTACTTCATTTTTTTTGCGATTTAAAGGGACACAAACCCCGCCCCACTGGGTGAAAGTCCTGTGTTTGTTTGCGCTCTTATACTCTTATACTCTTATACTATTCTTATACTACTACGGCCACCAGAGGGCGCCGCCACTATAACCGTGAAGATGAGTCATAATTGCAGCTTCGACAGCATTTTTTGGGGGGAGGACAGTCTGTTTCTTGTCACAGCCACATGCACATGCACGTTCTGGACATTGAGTAGGCCTACAGAACCATTAGAGAAAGTGAGGACCTTTTGGACTGTGAATATTTGGGGGAAATGAGGACTTGATGGGGAAAGCGAGGACATATTGTCATGTCCTCTTAGGGTTAGGGAATGAATGATGCTTGTGATGGTGGTTGTGGTTTTGTGGTGTTCAGGGGGGGGTTGAGAGTTTATCAGCCATCAAAACTTTCATTCTTTGGATTCACTTCCTGATGTTTCTGCTGATTCTGTGCACGAGAAATCAAAACAAAGTGAAAACACGTTTAAATCCCCAGCAGATGTTTCAAAGACAAAACAGCATCGGCTGGCTGCTACTTTTAATAGAAGCTTGTTTACAGGAATGCTTTCAATCTGTCTATTTGGAGTTGTCTATAAAATGTATGACCTTGTGTTTCAACCCACAGTTGTATTGCTTTTTTTTTTTTATCTCCGATCCAGTGATCCTAATAAAGTCTGATTTAGAAAATAATCAAATCAGGTTTATGTAATTGTTTATGAAGAACATGAAAAGGCCTAACAAGGGAAGGTCATAAATTAGCGTAATCATCACAGCTTTTTTGTGTTTGGAACAATGAGTCATTGTTGCTTTGCATATCCACAAACACGACACATACTTGGGTTTAATGTGATTAACTAAGCTGAGGCTTGGCATTTCTGTGCCATAAATCTCTCTGCGCTCTCAGCTTAGGGCTGCCGCAAAAAGCCCAAATCCATGACTCTTGTTCATTTTGTTCCCCCTGCTAATGAAATCAGGTAATAAGGGCGTGGCAATCGGGCCGAGTGAGAGCTTGTATACAGCCCGAGACTACCAGAAACTCCAGGGGAGATGGGGCAATGCGGTTCACAATGTACCTATGCCAGAGGCTAATAGGCGTTCACTCTCTCCCTCTCTGCTTGATTGGGACCAGATGTGTGTGCGTTACACTCTGGGAAATGGCTGAGATGAGAGACAGCGAGGCCGCCAGAGCCACAATAAATTCGTGGAACGGCTAATGAATAAAACAACAGCGGATTAAATGTGCCATGGCTAAAAATAATTTGATTAAGAATCCGATTCGGCGGCCAAATTGTTGGAGGCCACGCTGGAGACAGCTGCGTCTTTATTTGAGCTCTGGTGTGCGAGAGAGACCGCACTCTCCCTCCTAACGAGCTTCTACGAGACTTCGATCGCAGTCTTTTTTTATGGGGATTTTCTGGGCAAAAGCTCGAGGCCCTAATGAATCAGTTGTCATCACATGTGATTGCCTGTTTTAAAAAGTCCCAAACTTTCTCCGTTTAGTCAGGTTCAGCCAGGGTCAATCCGAAGTCAAAACACTCCCCGTCTTCGGCCAATAACCTGCGTTCATCGACAAGTGTCTCCAGCTCCCTGTCAGTTTCATTAATCACACAACTCAGGCAAGGGGGGGGGCCCTCTGTGGGACTTTATAACTGCCAATCAACCCCCTCCCCACCCAAATGTGTCAATTTGTATCGTCAGAAATATTTCATTATTGGGTATGATTATTGCTTTTCCATCTGAGATTGAGATGAGGATCATTATCAACCCCCACGACCGGTTAGCCTAGCTTAGCATTAAGACTGGAACCAGGGGGAAACAGCTAGCTTGGCCATGTCCGAAGATAAAAAAAAACAAAACACTGACGCTTGGTCAGGACCCCTTTGGGGTCACTTTTCAAGGTGCAAGGGTAAAACCACTTAGTTAGGGTTAGGGGAAGATCGTGGCTGGGGTTAAAAGATTTATGTTTAAGTGATCCACGGAACAAGAGCAGGACACAAACCCCCGGCCTCCCTCTTGTGTTGTTGGACCCATCTACTCCCTACCATTGTCGCTCTTCATACAAACATAACAAGGCTGCTTGACATGGAACATGTTCTTAGCATTGTAACATGGAATAAAGAAACCTTTTTTGTAATGTTTTGGTATCAACAGGCAGTCAGCTGCTTTTATATATATTCGAGATGCGACTGGGAGACACTCTTGATCAAGTTACGATGATTCAACTGCTTCCTGTGTCGATTAAAACCACGCTACGCTGTGCTACGCTGTGCTACGCTGTGCTACGCTATGCTGGGATCGCTCTCTATAATGAGATGAAATGTGTCCACCTTCTTATCTGACTCTCAGCAAGAAACCAAACAAGCATACTGTATTCGCCATATTTCCCTTTAAAGACAGAGCAGAGCAGAGTAGACTAAAAGAGTTTGCGTTTGCAGTTTGTTTGAGATCCCTGTGATGGATGAAGCGTCTGTATGCCTTGGGCCGGCTCCTTATTTCCACTTCTAGTTCATCCCTCGTGTCCTTTTGTTCTACTCCTCCTGCCCTCATCTTCCCTCTGTCTGAGCATCTTGTCTTCTCTAACTGCTTGTATTTTTCATCTCAACACAAACTGACAGTCGAGGCTGCAACAGTATAGACTGTTGAAGGGGCCCGTTGAAAAAGGGGCTGTAAAAGAGCCTGAATGCTTGTCCAAAGAGCTCACACAAGGGAAGCAGGTGAGACAGGGAGGCATTGTTTGGTCCCGTTTCTCCCCCCCACCCACCCCCCGTTACAGGTGAGACTCCTCAAAGCCTGCAGCACAGACTTCTCCTCAGATGGATCAGGGAAGCTCTCCAAGAACATCAAGAAGGCTTTGGCGTGAGGTTGGCACGAGGTGGACGGAAAGCTAAGTCTGGAGGAAATGTTAATGATGGAGGGGGAGCTCAGGTGCCGGCGTTACTCTGAGGTTTGATAGCCGTTAGCTTTAGCAGAATGAAGTGAAGATACCTGTAGTTTTGTCTATGTGTTAACCTCCACTGGTGGAAGAAGTATTCTTAAAAAAAAAGGACTAATAACACACTGTAAAATACTTTTCAATGCAGGACTTTTACTTCTAACACTTACTTAAGTTATAGTCTGTAAGTATCATCAGGGAAATGTACTTTAAGTATTAAAAGTACAGAACAATCCTCCAAACAGCTGTGTGTTTAATGGTCTAATCATGTCAGCTGGACTTGTAGGCCGTTATATTGTCTGTAAGGGCCTGTGTGTGTGTGTGTGTGTGTGTGTGTGTGTGTGTGTGTGTGTGTGTGTGTGTGTGTGTGTGTGTGTGTGTGTGTGTGTGTTGGCCGTTATATTGTTGGCTACTTTCCTTTAGAATAAAACATCAGATTTTATAAACTGCATGTGTTTTGTGTGAAAGTCTTTAAGGTTATTCAATATGAGCTAGAATTTAGACAGATGTCTATAAAAGGATGCGCTAAACTTCGATATTCTCAACATATTTCCAGTTCGTGGTATGCCTTAAAAAAAAAAAAAACACGCTTTCCTGTGTTTGAATATTTCATCCATGGGTCAAAGCAGTGAAAGTGCTGAATGTCGTATAGCTCCAGATTTGGGATGTGTAATTTAAAAAAAATAAACTTGACCTGGTCTTGACTGAGTTTAAAAGCTGAACAAATGGAGTGAGAAGAGATTGTGTCACATTCTCAAACAGTGAGAAAAGAAACAACTCACAGAAACAGTTTCCTGAGTAACATTATGGAGCATTCCTAAAGTGTAATTGGAAAAACCAAGTGCTTAAATACAAATCCTGAGGAAAAAAAGGGTCACAAAGAGAAAACAGAGCCGCCGAGAGGCCGAAGATGAAACAGATGACGGAACCAAAGTAGCGCTTTTCTTTGGCGAGAAAACAAGGAGGGCACAGAGAAGCACAGGAACACTGTGAGGGTGAAGAGAGGGAAGAGATAAAGGGAAACAGCGTGCATGATGTAACGCCGCCGTTCAGCGCAGCAAACTTGCTGCAGATGGCGGGACGAGAGGTCAGGGATGGAAATTAAAGAACAAATGCAGAGCAGCAGCTGAAAGGGGAGAGGAGGCACTCTGACTGGGATGAGGGTCAGCCTGGACCCAGCGTACAGCTTTAAAAATAAAATAAAACAGCAATTAGAAGCTCTTACAGGGCCCAGCTCAGAGCCACGGCGACGACCTGACCCCTAATCATCCTCAATTTGGTTCATGCTCTGACTCTCGGATACACGTCTCCTCGGATTGGCTGTTTATTTATCACAGCGACTTCCTGTTTTGATTGAGCACCACGGGCTGTGTGTCTTTACGGACGGCAGCGAGGGCAAAAGGTGACGTGCACACTTACGCGTGTTAAATCATCCAGCACATCGAGCAGTCACAAAAAAGAACGAAAGAAGTATATTTCAAATGTAAGTGGACACACCTGTCCAATGTTGATAGATAATGATAGGCTCCTTGGCAGGGGCGTATAGCACAACATTCTGGGCCCTGTAGAAAGGCATTTTCTATGTGCCAATCTGTGCACCATTGCTTGTCATTCTAGTCTATTACTGTATGTAGCTTTCATGCCAGAGCCATTTGTTGTCAAATTTGCCTTCTTGCAAAGAATTGGATCCTGAATCAGAAATGCTTCAATGCTAATTTTATTGATTCCATTGATTCTGATATGCAAACTGTGGCTGAAAACTGAAATACTGTAATTATTACACCTGGTCCCTCCCTTTCTGCTTTGAAGTCAAGATGGCGCCTGTTTAGTGCACGTAGGGTCCATCGTTCCACACTGAACTTTTTGACTGTTTTTAGGGGGTCATCCGGGTACTTTAAGTGCACTGACTTTTTGCGTTATCTACACGATATACTTAAAACTAAGTGTTTGAAGTGTGCAAGTAGGCACTCTGAGACACAGCCAAAGTATTTTTGTTGTCTAAACTTAACTAGTTCCCTTTCCATGTTTCCTACGTGTTTAAAACTGTGCTCGGTGCATTGAATGGAACGGTCAGATAATTAAGGTCACAGGATTAAACCGCCACCGTGCGACAGTAAATGCAATGGTCGTGTGTGTCGTTTGGAGAATCTTTTGATATCGACCTATAATGTCGTTTTGGTATAGGGATGTGTTGAATCTGTACACTACATATTTGCATCGTCTGTGCCTGGTTACGGTTGTGATGCTGTGTCTGGCTGGACAACTACTGGTCAGTGAAGGGTTTAGCATTTTTGGAACAAAGTGCAACTAAAATGCTTGCTCTTGGGGGAATTACTGGAATTGTTGTCTCTTTGTAAATGATAGAGTATGGTCTAGACCAACTCTATCTGTAAAGTGTCTTGAGATACCTCTTGTTATGAATTGATACTATAAATAAAATTGAATTGAATTGCATCACCAAAGTTGCTGAATTTATCCCAAACTGACCTGATGTACAGAAAACTGCTGAATGTTTAATCAGGTTTCTACAAAGTGTGATCGTAAACATCCACTCGCCGTTAGTGCCATGCACAAGACGCTCAATGGTGTTTTAAGCCCCAACGTCGACTTCAAGGCATCCATCGACTTCAAGGCACCTAACCCTAACCATTGCCTAATCCTAGTGCCTTCCAGGCGACGTTGGGGGCTTAAAACACCAAACGCCACACAAGACAGTCTGAAGCTCTGGGACTGAATGCTTCCTATAGAAAAGTACCTTTGGATTCATACAGTAGTTCAGTTCGCTCCTTCAGTTTTTATGTCCACAGGCTTTGACTTTTGGTATTTGACTTTTTTCTGACAGTCACTTCACATTGTCAATGAAAAAATAGACTTTTACTTGTGGAACCTCCCAAACCGCCCAAAATAGTAACTGGAATGCTTTGTCAAGTGATTGGCAGAAATATAAAGTACAGGAATTGAATATGGAGAAACACGAGTTAAGACCTTTGAAAGTGGGTTGACATTTTGATTGATTTCGAGGCCCAATTTGAGCAGGTAGTTAAGTTGCTGTTTCCACATTTTACATAATTAATCGTCCTGGTACCCGTCCAGAAAACACAGTTTCTTTAACGAGCCGTGTATAAATGAACTCGCTGTGGAAAACAGAGGAAGAACTTTCTCCGGTTCTTCGAAGGGTGCGTCTCAACACACACGTGGACCACAGATTTGACACGCTGAACTTCTGAACTGAGCGCAGTCATCGCGGAAACCTCCGTCCCTCCTATCAGTTCCCATTCCTACGGGGGGAAGGATTCATACACCTCCCCCACCTCTAACCCTCCGCAGGTCACCCCAGTAATGAGCCATGTGCTCCCCTCTGGCGCTCGCTAATCAGGGGATCCAAGGCCGTCCCATCCTCGGCAGAAAAACACACTCTGAACCCAAAGTGGTCGTCTCTGTGCCATCTGGCCCCCATGCCTGGCCCTGTCTCCACTCTGCTGGCGATTTATGCCCTCCTGAGGTGTTTCGCCTTTTAACTTGCGCGTAATTGGCCCCCAGATGCAACAAAGATGTGGAGGGCCAGTTTTTATTAGTTGCCAAGCAGAGGTCATTGTTTTTGCATATGCTCTGACTCCTCAGCACTGCCAACCAAGGTTAAAAAGACACGCTTTATGTCTGTACCTTGACCAATTACTGAAAGAAATAAGGGCTACAGAGTGAATGAAGGTAATGACAGAACGTAGAGCTGAATGAAGGCAGTGTGTGCTGAAGGACAGTGGTAAAGGAAACCAAAAAAAACAAATCATATGGACTCGAGAATTTGTACGAGTTAGTAGCCGATATTCACAACAAAAGTGCAGTGGTACATTAGCCTGGTCCTAACAGACTCTGGTTCACTAGCCTGGTCCTACCAGACTCTGGTACACTAGCCTGGTCCTACCAGACTCTGGTACACTAGCCTGGTCCTAACAGACTCTGGTCCATTAGCCTGGTCCTACCAGACTCTTGTGCACTAGCCTGGTCCTACCAGACTCTGGTACACTAGCCTGGTCCTACCAGACTCTGGTACAGTAGCCTGGTCCTACCAGACTCTGGTCCACTAGCCTGGTCCTAACAGACTCTGGTACAGTAGCCTGGTCCTACCAGACTCTGGTCCACTAGCCTGGTCCTAACAGACTCTGGTACAGTAGCGGAAAAGTTGTGTGCAATGTGTGTGGATGTTGAAAGTTGAGCCACAGCTTACTAAATGTAAAATGGGAAACAAAAAGTTATGTTTATGTCCTGATTTTGCCGCCTTGCTAGAAATGTGGGATTCAACAAAGAACATATCAAGTCAGGTCAAGTCAACTTTATTTATAAAACAACATAAGTTGACACAAAGTGCTTTACAACCGAGGCAGATGGTTTAAAATCTGCCTCAATAGACAACAATGCATAGATAAAAGGTACATACAAAAATAACTAAACACCAATGCAAAATGTAAAACTGACATGAAGACACCAAAGTGAAGTAGAGAAGAAGGAAGTTAGGAAAGGGAATTAAATCAACAATGAATTAAAAAGCACATTATATAATGTATATAGAGCCCTTTTGCAATTATGTAAGCACATAATGTAATCTGAAAACTATGCCCTGGTTAAAAAAACAGTGCAACTGAACTCAGCTGGTATTCTGTCTATAATGGAGTGGAATGGAAATTTTATAAGTTAACCCAAACTTTTGACTGGTAGTATATACAGTACAGGCCAAAAGTTTGGACACACCTTCTCATTCAATGTGTTTTTTTTATTTTCATGACTATTTACATTGTAGATTCTCACTGAAGGCATCAAAACTATGAATGAACACATATGGAATTATGTACTTAACAAAAAAGTGTGAAATAAACATGTCTTATATTTTAGATTCTTCAAAGTAGCCGCCCTTTGCTTTTTTTGATAACTCTGCAAACCCTTGGTGTTCCCCCAATGAGCTTCATGAGGTAGTCACCTGAAATGATTTTCACTTCACAGGTGTGCTTTGTCAGGGTTAATTAGTGGAATTATTTCCCTTATTAATAAAAAAGCAAAGGGTTTCTACTTTGAAGTAGCCATTATATATATATATATATATATATATATATATATATATATATATATATATATATATATATATATATATATATATATATATATATATATATATATATATATATATAAATATGGAAGT
Source organism: Perca flavescens (assembly GCF_004354835.1). Lineage (NCBI taxonomy): Eukaryota > Metazoa > Chordata > Actinopteri > Perciformes > Percidae > Perca > Perca flavescens. The sequence goes on along the minus strand of NC_041339.1, from coordinate 35,415,511 downwards.
CTTTATGATTAAATATTTAAGGAGGGAGTTGTCTGTTGAATAGTTTTTCTGGTTGAGTCTAATAATCTTAATATTTGTAAATGGGGAGCTAATAAAATAAGCCAAACGCTGACAACAGGGTGTGTCGAGCCCCCCAATTACAACCAGTACAGCCACTTAAATGTCATGCTGCGTTCACATGAAGCAGCTCTTTGATTAACCTTTGACCCCTACAACAAAAAAGCTGGGCCAGGCAGTGGATGAAACATGTAGCTGAAATTGAGTGGAAAATTAAATTAACACTCAAAAATTAAGATGTTTGCACACACACAGGTCCATAGCCAGACACACATACATACACACACAGAGACACACACACACAGAGACACAGACACACACACACACACATACACACACACATACACAGATACCAAACACATATACACACACACACACACAGAGACACACACACACACAGACACAAACACACACACACACACACACACACACACACACACACACACACACACACACACACACACACACACACACACACACACACACTCCCACAGTAAAATCCTGCTTTTCCATTAATGCATGTGGGACATTTTTATACTTTTAAAGCTTTAACTACCTTTTACTGATTGTACTAACAGATTTGTATTGAAGGATCACTTCCAATGCAGTACTTTTACTTTAACAGAATAGTTTTACTGTAGTAAATTATGTGAATACTTCTATACTACCAGCGACCAAAGCCACAGGAATACTAAAGGATTTTATTCAAGGACACTTTTAACGGAGCTAGTAAGTAGCACCCCATAAACATGCCTTCTGCATGGTTACCTACAAAGTCACAATAATGTGCAAAGATGCATAAATATAATATAAATGCATTTTGTACATCCAAAAAGATATATCTGTTGATTATATATTTAAATTATGTACTCGGTTATTTAGATTTCACGTTCGAGTGTGCTTTTTTAATCAGGCGATATCAGCAACTTCACCTTCGCGGGTCTTTTTTTGGGGTCCTTGACGTGGCATCAATAACAAAGATGGCGGAAACGTTTAAAGCTTCTTAAGTTTGTCTGTATATTTCGAAGTTTAGAATGATTATAATTAGTCTCTAAGCAGACTATTTCATATATGCGTTATTCTGGTTGCGTTGTTTGGAGTATTTTATGTGTGAAGCTGAACAATGAGCGGTTGGGCCGGTTTTTCTGAGGAGGAGTTACGGAAGATGCAGCAGAAAGGTAACATTTCTGACTGTTGAGGCTAGAAGGGATACAGCTACGGCGCTGACTGTTCAGCTTAGGAACAAGGGTGTGGTTTGGATGGAAACAGTCACCGAGGAAAGATGCCGTTTCCTGGAGGAACGTATTAAAAAATAAAAAACTATATTCTTATATTAGCCTAGGTGAAAGATTTGGCGAAATCGAGGGTAATTTTGCGTAACTTCCGGTCGTAGCTGTATCCCTTTTAGCAACAACCCTAATGTTAGCCGAACAAGTTAGCATCCGACTTCAGCCTCATTTTGAGAGAGAGAGAGAGAGAGAGAGAATACTTTATTGATCCCCAAGGGGAAATTCATGGTCACAGTAGCTTAAAGACATCACACACAACATACACATACTTCATAAACAGGATGATCAAATAACAACAACAAAAAATCCACATGCATCATATGGACAAGAAAAGATACATAATAAACTAACAATATCCACATGAATGTACTAAGGGATGTAGACGCTTGCAGATAGGGTGCTCTATGGCAAGGTGCTCTATGAGAGTGTGTGTCATGGTGGTAGTGCAAATATTAGGGGTGTGCAAAAAAATCTATTCACATTTGAATCGCGATTCAAGTTCTGCCGATTCAAAATCGATTCATATTTTTTAATATATTAATTTTATTTTTATTGTACGTCTACTGCAATCACACAGGGAAAGTAACTACATTTACATACTGTGTAAAAAATTGTTTTAGTCAAGAATCAATTTTGAATTGACTCTTGAGCCTAAAAATCGATATTGAATCGTGACATTTTCTGAATTGTGCATCCCTAGGGAATAAGTCCAATAGTGCAAGGACACTTACATTTGGTCTGAATCGTTTTACGTACAAACGTGTGTACAGACTCCGCAGCGGCAGCCCGCGGACGGAAGCCGCTTCCAGCCAACCGGAGTCGGCAGCAGATCCAACGGGAGAAGGCTCTTCAGTTAGCCGCTCAGAAGAGCGCTGGAGCCGCATCTCTCTGCCTCCCGCCGGAGCAGCAACTCACCAAACCGCCACCGGAGCAACAACTCCCCAAACCGCCACCGGAGCAACAACTCCCCAAACCGCCACCGCCGGAGGAGGAGCAGAAGCCCTCGGCTCCTGCGGTCAAACAGGAGGTGCAGCAGAACGCTGTCGAGATGAAGCCGGCTCCAGAGAAGGAAACCCCGGCGGTCAAAGAGCTGGAGATACAAGAGGTGGCACTGTTAGTATGTTTTTATGCATAATATATTAATCAAACTGTCTTTTATAGTACATATTTTTGGGGAGCGTGCCTATGTTCCCACATTTCTGAAGAAAAATCTAAATTAGGCCCTATGTTCCCACATTTCCTTTTTCATAAATTTGTATCAGATTTTATCCCCCATTCTCCCAATTTGGTAGCCAATTACACTCAACCTATTATCCAGTAGCAATGGACTACAGATGGAACGGAGCCCTAACATAGGGCCTAATTTTAAGAAAAATCTTAGAAATGTGGGACCATAGGGCTGTGGGACCATGGGGCTGTGGGAACATAGGGCTGTGGGACCATTGGGCTGTGGGACCATTGGGCTGTGGGACCATTGGGCTGTGGGAACATAGGGCCTAATTTTAAGAAAAATCTTAGAAATGCAGGAACATAGGGCTGACCCCCAAATTTATGTTGGCTTGGCATTGGATCCAAAACTAATTTCATGTTGTGGGTTTTAGTTTTTCTATATTTGACAATAGGCCGTAAGGTGAACCAAAAATCCAAAAGTGGCTTAAAAGTGATTTAGTTACACAACATGGGCACTACTTTTTTAAAGCATTTTTTGCATAAACAAACGCATAAAAATATCCTGCCGCATTTTTCACAATCTGCAAATTGTTTTGCCTGTAACTAAATTTAAATTTACTACAAAAACTTAAACTGACATTTGTTCATGTACCTGAACATGTCAGACAAGAGTTTGTAGGAAATACGACACATGAGACACCAAGCAAAATTAAACATAGATTTAAAAAAAACAGCAAAAATAAATCACATTTTTCAGTAGCCACTCAGTAATCAGAGGAAGAAAAAATACATTTTTCTTTCCACTAGTCTGAAAGAGATTGTTACAGAAGCAAATTTGAAATGTTTTTTGATTTGCCTTTTATTTCTGCCCTTAAATTCTCTCGGTGTTTGATCACAGACGGGAACAGACGCGTCTGGAGCAGCTGCAGCAAGAGCAGAAGACAATGGAAGAGAAGAATAAACGCAATAAAGCTCTGCTGACAAAAACCATCGCCGAGAAGTAAGTGTTGGTACTGAAGGGAGCAACGCGTTATCACGTTTAGTTAACGTTTATCTGTGTTTTTTGCCCCCAACTGCGCCTTCCAGGCACTGGTTAAGGTATGGGGTTAAGATTAGGGTTAGGCGCTGCCTGGAGGGAGACGCTGGGGGCAAAAAACACCATCGAGCCATCGAGCTTAGTTAACCCTCGTCTTGTCTTCCTGCAACTTTTAGTTTTTCTCTGTCAAAATTTAAAACTTTTTCTTCAACATTTTGGTCTTCTTTTTCGACACTTTTCCCAAAGTTTTTGTCACTTTTTTACGATGTGTTTGTCGTTTTTTTTTTCCCCAACGTTTTTGTCGTTTATTTGCAATTTTTGAAGCTATTTTGTCAACATTCTTTTAATTTTTTTTTTTGTTAACCCTTGTGTTGTCTTCCAGTCGAGTCTAGGCAACGTTTTGTTTTTCAGGGTCCAAATTTGGACATTTTTGTCACTTTTAATCCAATTATTATTGATTTATTTTTTTACTTTTTCCGATGTTTTTGTCAACTTTTTTTCTGCACTATTTAGACTTTTTTTTTTTTATTTTGTTCCTCTCGTTTTTGAAGCTCTTCTCTGAAATTTTTGTCACTTTTTTCAACGTTTTGTTTTTAATCATTTTCTTTCTTCAAATGCTAACACATTGAATCCTCACATGCAATGAAAGTAGTGAACTGATTATTTTTTGTTTTCACCTGTGAAGAGCGTTGTAGGGAACTATCCAGGTTATGTTTATGTTTTTTAAAGTTGGTTGAAAGAAACCCAAATTTCTGATGTAGAAACTTTGTAAAATGTGTCAAAATTGACCCGAGGACAACAGGAGGGTTAGCACCAAAAGATGAAATGTTCCTTTTTTTTTTTTTTTTTTTTTTTTAGTTTGTTTAGGAAAACTAATATATATAAAAAAAAAAAAAAGACATGATGTGCATAAAAGTCCAAGAAGTTTACTTTAGGTAAACAATTCAGTACACAGAAAATCAAACTCCCAGTTTGGGATTGTGGTTCACAGGTTCTTAGTGAGCTAATGTGTATATGCTAAAGTGTGCCAAAGTTCAGCCATAGCTACGTTGTTAGCTTCTAGCAAAAAGTCAGGCACTGCTAGGCACTTCTAGGCACTGTTAGGCAAGGACACTAGTGGGGCGTCTCAGCATAGCCATCTAGCTGTAGGGGGTTTAAACACAACATAAACATGAACCACTGTCTTAAATGAATATTTTTGCACATAAACTAAAAAAGTGAAAAAAATATCGCGATACTTAGGTGTATCGATTTTTTTCCCCTAAGTTTGTTATCGTCTACAGGTCCAAACAGACTCAGGCGGAGGCTGTGAAGCTGAAGAGGATCCAGAAGGAGCTCCAGGCCCTCGATGACATGGTGTCCAATGATATCGGCATCCTGAGAGGCAAGATAGAACAAGCCAGCTGGGAATACTCCGCTGCCAGGTAGAGAGAGAGAGAGAGAGACAACACCAGATAATAAGAAATTACAAAAAGTGCACGTCCTTATCTTTTACGGCTGCTCATAATCAAAATGATTTAGGTCAATACTGAAATCTTAACACGATTACTCGTTGACTTTTGGAAAGATGTTTCATTTATTCTACCCCACGGGCTGCCTGCCTCGGAGCCCCGCGGAGCTCATTCAGGGCAGCGGCATTTGGTAGTCCAGTAACCCAGAAAGGGTGACTTTGCGCCTGTCGTGGAGCTCCGCAGGCTGCCGATAACTCTGTGCCCGAGTAGCAGTGCTTCAGCTGTAGCCTACTTCCACTCAATATAGTCCCAAGTCAATATCTACCTAGGAAATCGTCTAGTCTTAAATCTGCGTTGCTATTTTAACTCGTCGTGAATACGTAGGCCACAAGAGGTAATTAGTTTTTTTTTGTTGTTGGGTCACTTTTACTCATGACATGCTAACGGCAACGAAGGATTCCTTCATTACGCTAAGCTAAGCTAGCAGCAGCGCTGCCGGACTAAGACAATGCATGCACTGAGACCAAAATGTGTTTGCCCACTTATATAAATAGAGGGCCTTTGTTCATGCAACCAAACTTGATTCACAACCTCTGGTTTCTTCTGATGAAGAAAAACAAGTTATCGAACGTTTTATCGACTGCATTTTCTATTGATATTGATTATGTGTCTATTGCGATACATATCGTTATCGTTTTATCGCCCAGCCCTACATTGAAATACCCTTTTCAGGTTTTAAGGGCTCAAAGACACTTCCACACGGCGACAGATGAGTTGGCAGATTGCTGGGGCATCAGTCACACTTAGACGTCTGTAATTTAAGGGCCACTAAGCTCTCAGGACTTTATAAAATCATCTTAGTATTTGACACGGACAACCCAGTCAGTGTGATTTGAATAATGAATGATGTAACGGAGAAGAAGTGACCAGGTAATGAACTGGACATCCACTGTAAATGCTGCCCCCTGCAGCTTATTTCCAGTATTCATGTAACCTTTTTATTCTCTGTTCCCCATCACTCATAATCCACTTGTGTTCAGCAGACACACTCCGGCTCAGATGTTCTGGGGAGTCTGTAACTTTGCTTCCACATACAGAATAAAGCATGATTATAAAATCTGGAAACATTAGCTACATCTTGAAACATAATACAAAAAGTTTTTCTTTATCTACACTTTTAAATATATGTAGCATTGAACCTTCACAGCAGCCACAGACGGTATAAAGCCAGTACATAGCTTTATATTGTGTTTGGTACCGACACTGATCCAGTAAAGCTGTGTTTTGACTGTGTGTTTGCGGCAGTGATTTCCCTGTGCAGCCTCGCGTCGAGTGAGATTATCTCCGAGTCCGTCACACCCTTCGTTACAAATGTTTGTATAACGGGAAGAGGACCTGACCTTCTCACACTCATTTCACTGGATTCTGTCATGATTATGTTGATATAATCAACCGTTGAGATTCTGCTCAACATTAAAATCCCCGAGGTCAAATGTTTGACATCTGTTTAGTTGCCGCCGTGTTTCCCAAACACCGAGGCGAGTTCTTCTCTTCACAATTTAAACAATGTTTCTGCATTCAGACCCTGTGGGAACGACCTGCTTGTGCCAATAGCGTATCCTGTTTTTAATACAGATGTCAAACATTTAACAAAAGTGCTCATATTATGCTCATTTTCAGGTTCATAATTGTATTTAGAGGTTGTACCAGAATAGGTTTACATGGTTTAATTTTCAAAAAACACCATATTTTTGTTGTTCTGCACATTGCTGCAGCTCTTCTTTTCACCCTGTGTGTTGAGCTCTCTGTTTTAGCTACAGAGTGAGACATCTCACTTATGTTCCATCTTTGTTGGGAGTCGCACATGCTCAGTAGCTGGTTAAGGACTTCTAGCCAGTCAGAAGCAGAGTATGAGGGCCCTGACAGTACCTAGGTAAGGACTACTAGCCAGTCAGAAGCAGAGTATGAGGGCCCTGACAGTAGCTAGGTAAGGACTACTAGCCAGTCAGAAGCAGAGTATGAGGGCCTTGACAGTAGCTAGGTAAGGACTACTAGCCAGTCAGAAGCAGAGTATGAGGGTGTGCCCTGACAGTAGCTAGGTAAGGACTACTAGCCAGTCAGAAGCAGAGTATGGGGGTGTGCCCTGACTGTACCTAGGTAAGGACTACTAGCCAGTCAGAAGCAGAGTATGAGGGCGTGCCACGCTAGCAGCTAGGCGAGCATTATAACATGTGTTCCAAAGTGACCACGTTTGTCTCTGAAGTAAAGGCTGGACTACAGTAGAGCTGTTTGGAGCAGTTTGTGAACAGTGTTTTCTGTTGGAGATGGTAAGTCCCTTTGGGGGGGACTTTGGGCTTTTTCACTTTGTAAACCTATTACATGCACAAAAAGATATATAACACAATACAGGAAAGGAGAAAAAGCCAAAAAGCATAATATGAGCACTTTAACAAATGTTTTCAAATGTTGAAACTGTGGTAAACAAGAATCTGATTCGGATCAGACATGAGTCATGTTTCCATCAACATATTTTTATGCTCATGTTGAAGTAGAAATTGTTGATGGGGCGGGAAACATCCTCAAATTCGCTAAAAAAAGTTTTTACGCTCGTTTGATGTGGTTTCGCCTTTTTCGAAAAAGAGTTAATGCGCAAAGTGGCCATCTTGCCACAAGTTGTGACGTAGCCAACATGTAAGTCACATGACTATAGTCCCGGTATCCATCGGATGGGGGAAGGATCGGGATACGGGTCCCATCCAGTGCGCCGTACACACAAGCTGCGTTCTCCGTGTTGCCAGATCTCTCGAGAGTTCGACCCCGAGACAGAAACACATCTCAAACTAAATTAATTTTCTCCTGATGTGTCCGTCTGAAAAATGCCATTTTAAAGGCGCTCTAAGCGATGTTGGGTGACATCACTTCTTGTTGACATTCAAAGTATTGTCAAACCAAACGGAGGCTAGCTCGCCCCTCCCTCCTGTCTCTAATCTTAAATACATTTTCTGGATTATTTCTTTCTTCAATCAGAATTTCTTTCTTCATCTTCTTTTACCTTGTGTTGTCTTCCCGTCGACTGTGTAACGGTTTGTTTTTCTGGGTCAGAATATAAAATTAAAACTTTTTTATTTTTTTCTTTGTTTTGGTCGTCTTTTATGACACTTCTGTCACTTCTCCTGTTTTTTTTTATTTTTTAAAAGCCTTTTTCGAAAAAGATTTCACTTTTTTCACAACATTTTTGTCACTTTGTTTCCCCATGTTTTTGCATTTTTTTTGTTATGACATTTTTGTCACTTTTTTCAACGTTATTATTTCTTCAAATGCTATAATATTTAATAAAACACCCAAATTCAATGAAAGTAGTGAACAGATCATTTATTTGCGCACATTGGGACTATGGGAGTATGGGTAATGTATGTTGCAGCAAATATTCTATATGAACTGAAACACTACTGTCACAGAAGTTATTAATCATACGTAGAAGTGAGATATTCTGTGCAATGCAGAGTTTGCATAAATTAGAGCCCGGTTATTTAGTGTCCGTGTCCCATTTTGTCCCTCAGAAAGCGCTACGAGAAGGCGGAGGCAGAGTACGTGACGTCCAAGCTGGACCTGCACAAGAAGACGGAGGTGAAGGAGCAGCTGACGGAGCACCTCTGCGCCATCATCCAGCAGAACGAGCTGCGCAAAGCCCACAAGCTGGAGGAGCTGATGCAGCAGCTGCAGCTCCACGGCAACGACGCAGAGAGGGCCGGCTGCACCGAGACGCAGAGAAACGGTCCGGCAGAGAGCAAGGAGGGAACGGAGAGATCAACCAAAGACTGTGGAGCCACAGAGGAGGAGACTGCGAAGGACGAGAAGGGCCGGGGGGGCGTCCTGCAAGAGCCCCACCCAGTGACCGAACCACCCAAGACCGAACAGAACTGTAAAACTCTAGAAAACTGTGTTCAGAGTGAAATCGCGGCCTCCTGATGCTCAGAAAACCATATTTAAATGTCTGGACATTCTCGTGATCACACACGTTGTACCGTAGGGATCCATATGGGACACTAACGCTAATGTTTTCCACTAATGCTGTCGGCTAAGCGATGCTCGATGCTGTAGCGTCCAGGGCTGGGTATCCAATAGGGATGCACCAAATCCAGATTTTTGGGGCTCGGCTGAATACCGAAACCAATGGTGAAGATTCTGCCGAAACCGAATACTTCATCCTACTCTCATCCTCAGTCCGTTAAAGGTGCAGTAGGTAAGACTTATAAAACTAACTTTATTTTCATATTAGCTGAAACTGACCCTATGTTCTAGTAGAACTACATGAAGCAGGTCATTAAAACAAATCCACAGCTCCCTGTTCAGATGCACCAATCGGGGCCCGGGGGGTAGTGTTTAAATGTGTCAATCACTGCTCAGGCACACTCATTCATTCTCCCTTGTGGGGGGAGGGGCTTTGGGCTTTAGCAGAAAGGTGGGGGAGGGACTGAGAAGTTGTCGATGTTTACATTCTTTGGCGAAGTCCTGGATCTTCCCAATCCTACCTACAGCACCATTAACCCAGTAAACACATGAATGAAGTAAACAGGGACTGTCCCTCCTTTGCCGTACATGAAGTTGCTGCATTCTGGCTGCTGTCTGGAGATTCCTTCGTGCACAACTCGTATTCTTTCGGATGTTTGATACCAGATGTTGTAACGGCGGCCATGTTGTGTATAGTTTAGGGTCCTCGCCACCACCAGACCAGTCAGCATAGTAGATTGAACATGTAGCTGGACTTGAATGGCCTTCTTTTGACTGAAAGCACTGACAAACAACAACTTTTTCTGCTCACCAGTTCCATGTCTACTTTCTCACAGCCTGCTGCATTGAACGCTCCACCTACGTAAACACCTTCCCGTAATCAACGGCGCCGTTACTACGTCAACCAGCGTAGCGCAAGCGTAGGGTTAAATTCTAAGGTTCGACAGAAACCCAACCCCGTCAAAAAGCCCAATATTTAGCCCAATCCTGGATTTGGTGCATCCCTAGTTTTAATTGCCCCGGGCCACCGCGTGTGTTATCATGATGTCAGGCTTTCTCCCAGCACTGTACGTCCGGTAAATCAATTTGTTATGTTGCTGATTAATTTATTACATCACTTGTAAAAAATGTAATCTGGGCAGTATTGCATGTCTTTCAAAAGATATTTCTGTGTTGCAGATCAGTAGTAATGTATCAAGTATCGAAAGTTGGCATCAATAATCTGATCAGATTTGTAATCGTGTACTTAATCTTCTTGATCGGAGAGTTCCTGATTTAAATCCAAAGGTTTAGTCTGTATTTTATTCAGGCAAACCACTTGTACGGCTGCTTGTTCTCAGACGTTAACGTACAGAACTTCTCTGGTTTAAATGAAAAAGAAACTTTGTAGAAAGGTATCGAGGTATTTGTATTTCGGTGAGCACGCCCGGCCCTGGGGATCCTATTCAGCTGCAGAGGAAGTCGGAGTCCAGTCTTGCAGCCGTTATCTTCAGTCAGAGACTTTCTTTTTTTTTTTTTAATGTGTGTGCTTCTAAACAAACCAGAAAAGTCTCTTCTTCCAAACGTGTCGTTCAACATCACATGTGAGTCATCTCTCCGAGCGCTGGTCGTATCCCAACGACTACTGTTTCTGACCACTGTCTCTTTGTGGAGAACAGCGAAGGATATGGGTGCTGTTATATGGGGGGGCCTCCTGAAGGGTAAGGCGAGATCTGTTGACGGACTGAATGTGCGGCCGATGTCAGCTGCATCCGTTCCCCTCGCTGCTGCACAGTGTCCAAAATAAAATATGACAATCTGATAGAAATATGTGGGTATGTTCTGGTGCGAGATGACTGAAAGCTATTTAAGAGGGGTAAATATTTAAAAAAAGGTGATATTTAGGTATGCACTACAGTTTGATATTTTACTAAAATAAACTCTAGAAGAGTCGTATGTATGTTGTTTTTCATGTTTACTACTTTAAACGTTTAGATCGGAGGTGTTCAAAATATGTTTAAAGGTCCACTGTGTAGTGTTTGAAGTATTTTATTAGCTAAAATCAACGTCTTCATTCATAAATATGGCCTCATTGGTGTAAAATGACCTCTGCCAATGATCTGACCTATTCTCGTAAGCAAAGAATTTCTTACGTGTTCACATCGGACGGGCAAGTCCACGGAGGCGTCCGTGTTGTTCTGCCATTTTGAGAAACCATAATGGCGGAGAGGGACACGGAGCACTAGCCGACCTGTCTAGCTAATCCACAACGCGTTTGGGTTCAGAGCCAGCGTCACGTGACTGAAACGGAGAAGGAGATCAGCTAGAGGCGCTCGTCACTGCCACGGCAAATTTGAAAGCATGCACTGCACTTTAGTTTATAATGGAGGATCAAACTTCCAGGAGAAGGAATCCTCGTCGCCTTAAAAGTGAAAATTGGAAGACGTTGTCGTAGCTTCTTGGTACATAACGGCTACCGTAGTTGCAACACGCATTTGGAAAAAGCGAGGCCCTAGAGAGCACTATTCGTTATTAAATACAATTTCACTGCTAGATGGGAGACATTACTATATTTTTTTTTTATTCAAAAAGATTTGTGAATATACAGTACATTAATATTCATCAGGGGTGTCAAACTCCTTTTAGTTCCAGGGCCACATCCCTGTAATGTGATCTCAAGTGGGCCGGACCAGTAAAACTCTCCAGAAACATTAGTTGGCAAGCGCAAGTTTGCTTCTGCTACGACAGCGTTCTACGGCCGCTGTAGGGAAAAATAATAATGTTACGGACCCTAAAGAAAGGGGTAATATTCAGAGAAAAAAACTCTGAACTTCTCAGATTACACTTAACACTAAATTTGACGTAAAAAAGACTGATATTCTCTGTAATTAAAGTGGTGAATTTGGAATTGGAGTTAATTACTTCTCTGCAATTTTCACTCTTTGGCAAAGTCATCCAGTGGGCCTGATTGGACCCTTTTGGCGGGCCGCTTCTGGCCCACAGGCCGTGTGTTTGACACCCCTGCTAATAGTAAAGATAAATTGGCCTATTTGGGGAAAAAAACGCTTTTCAATGTACACACTGAAGACAAGGTAAGCTAGCCATAGTTACAGTTCATGTTAAGGATTCCCTGTGCCTTCCACATGTATGTTTAACAGGAAAACTGCATAAATAATATAATATATCTATATCCATCCCTTCCAGCCCAGTTTAACATGCAGCTTAATTTTATACTACGGGGTCCCTGTCTTACCAACGGTTGCAGAGCCCTGGTTTAGAGGATGAGTTATTCTCTGCAGGGCCGAGGCTCGTCGTGCTGGAAGGAATTTACGGGGGGGCACTTTGGGACTCTCATCGCTTTTTTGCGAGTCCGTTTTAAAAGTGCAGTAAGTGTTTCTGTAAAGCGCTTTGAGATTTTACAGCGCCCCGGTCACATCTGGCTGTCTGAAGGAGAGGCCGTAAAAGCACCTCTTTTTAATTAGTCGGGAGGTGGAAGCTCCACTGTCCCGTCTGTCCACTGGCAACGTTTGAAGTCCCCGAAATTATAAAGACATTTCACATAAACAAAAAAAAAGGGACAAAATTATGTCATTTACACAAAATCCACTGGTGGAATGTAACTAAGTAGAAGAGTTACTTTCCTTAACTTATAATTTAACTGTATTCGTCTTCTCCACAATATTTATTTAGTTACTTGGCAGATTCAGACTCTTCTAAAAAATACAAAATACAAGCTTTTATTATGATTCCCTTTCAGGCCATTTTTGGGCTGTAATTGAGTCCTAAAAGTCTTAATTTCTTTAAAAAAAAAAAGTGAGAAAGTCATGTAAATATATTCCAGACTATTTGTCTTTTTCTTTTATTAAAATGTTTATTGTCTGCCAGAGATTTTACAAAGTACAACTGTGAATACTTTGTTACGTGCCTGTTTTTTTTCCCACTTAGTGTATATCCTGACACATGAGGGGGAAGCTGATACACTATCGGTTCACTAAGGTCCATCTGTGTTATCGAGAAGAGTCTCTCTCTTCCTCTTGTCCTCCCAAAATCACATCTTACCAACGGGGTCCCAGAGGGGGAAAAACTAAAAGAGGTCTCCGTTAAATAAGAATAACAACCGCATGTTATTAATAATCATTTGAAAATGAAGTGAGCACACGTCAGTCAAAGAAAACATGTACATTCACACACACACACACACACACTTTCAAATTGGGAACATTTTTGACCACAAAATGATTTTCTGAAGTCTTAGCGATCGGCCCCTTATATTAAACTATAAAGAAAGTAAGAGATCTTTTTCTCATACGTAGTTTAGTACAAGTCTTTCTGGCAGAAAGACTTTTGTAAACTCATTTCAAGCACCAAAACAATTGAGTGTGTTTGTTTTTCACCAGAGATTTGAGAAATATTTCCGCTTTAGGGCCAAATTATCTCTTTTATACATATGCATTGCTCTGGAACTGTTGTGGGCATCACTATATAAAAAGCTGAGTTTGTTCTGAACATTTGATGTGAAAACACACGGCGATCAGTTCATATGCAAAAACCCTTAAAAGGAGAATTCAAGAAGATATGCAGAAATGTCCTTATGTACTTCAGAGAGTTCATTTTATTTATTTATATCCTGAATTTAGTGTCGTCTTGGTCCCTAAATGTATGTTGAAATGCAGTAAATGGGATTAAAATTGGAAACATTTCACACACACACACACAAACACACACACATTTCTCAAACCAGAGTTACACCCGTTGCATTCAAGTAGGCCTACAGATATATCTATATTCAGCCCTTATAGATATCAAGCAGACATTAAGATATGGTACCAATCTTAACTACGTACAGCACAGCACACACACACACACACACACACACACACACACACACCGGGTTCGACTCCGACCTGCGGCCCTTTGCTGCATGTCATTCCCCCTCTCTCTCTCGCCCTTCATGTCTTCAGCAGTCCTGTCAAAATAAAGGCCTAAAACGCCCCCAAAAATATCTTAAAAAAATAAATAAGTTTCATTGCAGATCAACTTGTTTCAAGTATTTTTTTTTTTTAACAAATAAAGTTTCTTTTTTCATAACGGTTTATATAGCAGCAGCCTGAATCATTCGGTCAGAAACACACCTATCATGTACAACGTTGAAACAAGTTGATTTATATAAATAAAAAAATCATTTTAGCCGTAATATTTATCCGTGACAGATTTGTTTCACTTGTTTTGAGAAAGAACATTTTTTAGGAGTTATAGACTTTATCTTGGGCTTAACCAGCTACAACATTAACACATGCTGCTTACATGTTGATGCATCAATATATGAATAAATAATGCCGCTTACATGTTGGTGCATGAAAAATACTATATTTAATATGGCGATATAACTAGATGAAACGGGCCAATTAGCATAATGAGTATTATTATTATTTTTTGATACTTTAAGTGCCCGTCTGTCCTCTTACATAAACCTCTGAATATAGGCCTATAGCTCTTTTACTGTTTGACATGATGGTATAGCCTGTTTCTATTTCAACTCTACTGAAGGAACTAAGTAGGCTAGGCCTACTTCTTGGAGAAAATAAATCCCATTTAGGCTTATATCCCTTTTTTTTTTTTTTTTTGGAAATATGTCGAAAAGCAACAAAAAAAAGAGTGCAAACTGAATTTAACAAGTATTTATCCTTCTCCGTATGTTCGCATGCTCCACCTCACTGCTTCGTTATAAAATGAGCATATAGGCCTAATTGTCCGGATATTTAGACAGAAGTCCCCCGGGGAGGGGTGAAAAGAAATGTTCTCTGGATTATGACAAAGAGAAATGAGAAGATGCAGGCAGCGGAGATTAAGGCATCCTGCCGGGCTCGTGGGCGCGCGTGTGTGTGTGTGTGTGTGTGTGTGTTTGCGTGTAGGCCTACTTCAGAGAGCCGAGGGTTTATAAAGTAAAGTGTGATTTATGTGGCGCTGGCGTCCCTCGACAGGTCGAGAAAGACCCTGAAACCCGAGAAGGAGAGAGAGAGAGAGAGAGAGAGAGAGAGAGAGAGAGAGAGAGAGAGTCCAAATCAAGTTTTCTTAAAAAATCTGCGCCATCTGGACGAGCTGGGCTTCACCTCCACATCATCTCAACTCTGATCTCACTCGCTGTCACTACGACACAACATAGAACATGCATGAAGTCAGTCAAGAAGGCTTTTCATGTGAAAATCTAGCCTAGGCCTACTGCCGGGAATCCCGCGCCTCCGCTTTTTTATTGAGGCCTAATTTGCTTTGGCGATTAACAAAAATCTTGTCCGGATGAATTTAGCATGCTTGGTAATTAACCCATAATTTAATAATTTCTAATCTTGATTTACAGCTTCACTGTTGTAGCCGAATTATTGTTGCCTTCCATAAGAACCCACTGGTTGACTCGAGTTGGATACATCTGCACGATAAATAGAAATGTAAACCCTTTCAACCTAAATATGTGAGAAACGTAAACGGAATTTGGCGTAATGACGCCGCAAATTAAATATTTGATAAATTAAAAAAATTAAATTCGACCAAAAGCAAGCATAGATGTTCATGAGGGGATTATCCGTGCTGTTCTGTTATTTTTCTTCTTTTTTTTAATATATAAGACAAACAAAAACAGATTTAATGGATGATATTTTATGATTTTGTTTTTGCTTTTCTTGTTAAATGTAAAAGCCTGAATCCGAAAAGTAACTTTAACTGACAGACCAGTGAGTAAAATTAGGACCTACAGTAGCCTAGGGTATACATTTTATACAGGCTAAAAAAAAAAAATATATATATATATATATATATATATATATATATATATTTTTTTTTAATTATTAGGTATTAGGTATTTATTGTGTTTTGTGAATTTTTTGCAGGGGACAAAACTTAACTTTTTTTTTTTAAATGAACTTTTACTTTTAAAGAAAATTTTTCGTTGCAGGTCAGAATCAACCACGTGTTCCAAAATGTTTAGACAAAGCCTTCTAGGAACACATTTAACAATAATAACTTTCTATTATAATTATATAGGCTATAGCTCTTCTTTTAAAAACACACTGTAACAAAGTGCTTCACATTTAGGATAAAAAAAAAAAAAAACACACAAATGCAAGTATGCACCTACAAGTATATACATACATTTCATACACACAAATACATTATGCATGATACGAATTATAAGCACACAATTGATTTAAGATTCAATCATTCATTCAACCTTTATTTATAGCTGAGAGATCATTGAGGGATAGACTCTTATTCACAATGACATCTAGTCAGTTAGACAAATAAAGAAACAGAAAAGGATGCAACAGCATGATTAGAACACAGAAAGCCACTAAAACTTTACAAATTAGAAAAATAAATCAGATAATCTAAGACTTTATTGAGGAGGGAAAGTTAGCATCACAGCGGTACAGCAAACGAGAGAGATACATCATACAGACAGGTAAAAAGTATAAGAGAAATAATCAGTAAAAGTCACAAAGCATATCGTTGATGTCGTGCCGTTTCTTCCTGATGTTCCAGATCGACATGACCCAGCTGATGTGGGAAGTATTCAGTAAATAATAACATAAAAATCACTCATTACAAGTCAAACTCCTGCACTCAAAAGCATAAATGTACGTATACATCAGTGTTAATGTTGTAAGTATTAAAAGTAAAAGTCCTCATGTGTGATGGACTCCGTCAGCGTTCTATTATTATTCCACTGCTTTGTATAGTAGAGAACAACCACACTGTTACGAGCTGATGACATGTTTTTATTGTGTCTGCAAAGTAACAACAGCTGCACCGTGGAATAGCAAATCACAATATTGCTCTTCTAAAATGTGGTGAAATACAATTTCATTCAAACAACTTTATTTATCCCTTCAGGGCAATTCAATTTTGCAGTCACATTAAAAAAACAGACAAGAATAAACATCTCAATCATTCAATCAATCATTCAATCAATCAATCAATTAATCAACATTGGACACAGCAGCTAAGCAAAGACAGGTTGCAGAAATTAGGTTAAAAATTAAATAAATATACAACCATAATCCAACTTTACGCTCCTGTTGTCTCGAGGACTTGCGCTCTTCACAAGTAAAACAAACAATCGGTTCACTGCTTCCATTAAATTTGGGTGTTTTTATTCAATTTTATAGCGTTTGAAGAAAAATTAATAAAAGAACATTAAATAAAAGTGACAAAAATGTTGGAAAAAATTGACAAAACCGACAGAAGTATCGAAAAAGACGACCAAAATGCCTTCAATTTGAACCCCCCACATTACATCACACAGTTACTATCTGACTGTTGTTACAACATGTCGTACTCGATGTAAGCAAAGTTTAGTTACCGATTTACCAAAAAGAAAATAGCCTTCAAGATTTAAAACATCAAGACACGTTGTGGTGACAAGCTACACATATCTTTATAAAAACACACACACAAAGAAAAAGTGTTTTTGACTACCAAATACTGACATCAAAGTGCCTGCTGAAATAAGAACGGAACCACGGCTGTGGCTGGTTTACTTTAAAATAATCAGAAATTCAGATTCATGGTTCGGTCCCTGCATGGGACCGAACTAAACTCTATTTAATACGGTAGAGGCATATAAAAGTCATTATGGGCTCCAAAAAAAGAGATATTCACACTGTGGAGACTGTAAAATATGTGTACATATATGTAAATATTTAGAATAAGAGATAGAACTGTAATGTGAAAAGTAAAGGATGTGATTGCTTCCTAACAGGCCAGATGATCGTGGAGACAGGCCTTCCCCTAGAAAAATATACATTAGGTATGTAATCTATATTCTGTATTTGGACATCTTCCAAGTTTGAATCTGTGTAACTGTGTGAACGTGATCAGGGCTTTCCTGCAAAACAGAGGTTCCCCTGAATAAATACACAAAGGTTAACATAACCTTGTATTGTATCTAAGAAATGTTTAGTATAGCAGATATGGAAGTATAATGTGAATAGTTAAAGCCAGATGATTTTTGGAAGGCTGTCCCTTCCCCAGAAAACTATAAATTCAATGTTATGTAATCTACATATCTGGGCAGCTTCCACGTTTTAATGTGTGTTAACTGTGTGAATGTGACCAGGGCTTCCTCTTAGTGAATATAGGGTTATTATATGTAACTTTGTATTGTGTTTACGACATATTTAGGAGTATAATGGGAGAAGTAAAGGATGTGATTGCTTCCCAACAGGCCAGATGATTGTGCAGTTGGCGTTTTAAGGCTGCAGCGCTGTGACTCCTCTGCCAGCCTCCTCTTGAACCTGCAATCAGCTCCGAGTCTCCCCAGTCGGCGTGAGATTTGCAGCTCCGCAAGCAGCAGTCGCGCACGCTGAGAAATCCCCCGGTGGGTGCAGGCGCTGCAATCAGCCCGGAGCGCAGGGGGAGCGGCGTGTGTGCAGCATATGGTTCCCTGCACAGGATGTAAAGAGTCAACAAGGAGGCCATTTACTCCCAATTAGGGAAATAAGACAGGACAGGGGGGCCAAAGCGCTACTCCAATCAGCACCAGGGGTCACTGGACAGAGGTGGCGGCACCGGGACCGTCATCATCACCATCTTCATCATCATCATCATCATCATCATCATCCCCATCCCCTGGACCAGCAGAGACCAACCCGGAGCTTCGGTTTTAAGCATCCAGTTTGATTGGCAGGTATGTTGGAGTCGCTTTTACATCCGGAGTAGCCTAAAACAAAGTACAATATTTCTCTCTGAAATGTAGAAAGTGGCACGAAAAGGTGAATCGGTGACTGAATGTATGTATTGATATGAATGGAGGAATGAATGCATATTTATAACTGAATGCATGGATATTTATGAATGGATAAATTAAGGTTTATTTATGACTGAATGCATGGATGTTTATGGAAGTAGGAACGAGTGTTTGTAAGACATGTATGGGTGAACAGAAGAGGAAGGATGGCTTTTTTGCACAAGTATAGAAAATGGTAATTTGCTCTTTGAGTAGCCCTAAATGTTCAAGGTACACTTATCTTTGAGTTGTTTTAACCCTGTGCTTGTTTGTGTCTCTGTTGTAACTCTTGCAGCAATTTCTCCCAGTGTCCAAAACTAATTTAACTTTGGGGAGACTAATAAAGATACTTTGACTTTGAAAAGAAAAGACAAGTACCTCAACATCTGTACTTAAGTACAGTACTGGGGTGGATGTACTCAGTTCCGTTCCCGCCAGCGTCGAGGAGATATCACATAAGAGACTTGAGATGTTGGGTCGTGCTCGTTTTCCATCGCTCCCCTCACAGCTGATTTTAAAGGATCAGCTTCAGGAGTTCATAGGATCGTGTGAATCAGCCTTGTTTGGGCCGGGACTGACAGATGTGAAACATGAGGGACACGGAGTACTCCATCCGGGAGTACAAGTTTGAAAACGCTGTACAAGTACCTTAAAGTTGTTCTTAAACAGCTGAGTTTGAGTTGCTTTAAAAAAAATGCAAAAGATCCAACAGGCTGCCAGTTGTTACACAGAAGTACTGACAAAGAAAAAGAACTTATCGTGATGTGCCGAATGTTGTTATGTCATTTCTGAATATTCGGAATAACTTAAGACAATGTCGAAGATGTTGAGGGTCTATTCTAGATTGATTCTCGAGGCACCAGGGCTGGGTATCGTTCAACATCTGTCGATACCAACACCGTGACTTCAATACCGGTTCCTGAACGCTACTTTTTTTTTCTATACCAATTTCGTGAAAACACATTTTAACAAAAATAAATTACAGCATTACACATTACGGCATACATCCTTTGATTTATGTTTCTGATCCTACTCGGTGATCCCCTGTTGGTAGAAACACGCTGCGTGCTGATTGGCTCACTGACGCTGATTTGATTTATAGTGTCATATCATAACAGAAGTTAACTCAAGACACTTTACAGATATAACAGGTCTAGACCACACTCTGTAATTCAAATGCAAAGACCCAAAATATTGCCACAGACAGAACTTATCGTACGGTAGCGATTGTTATTATATCATTTCTGAATATTCAGATTAACCCGAGACAATGTCGGAGGTGTGGAGGGTCTATTCTAGATTGATTCTCAATTAATTTAAGTTGACTTGTGTCTATCCTACTTTCTAATTTATTCCCTTATGTTGTCTATATTTAATGCTGGTCTCTAGACATTATCCGTGCACTATTGGACCTATTTGCACTATACCACCATGACACCCCCTCTCATAGAGCACCTTACCATGCAGACTAAATCCCAGGGTCAGTCCCTGCCTTGTCACTGCAAGCCTCTCATGCTTATATATCCCTTATAGTACATTCATGTGGATTTTATATTTAGTATCTTTTCTTTTCTTGTCCATATTATTCATGTGGATTTGTTATTTTATCATCCTGTGTATGATGTATGTGTATGTTGTGTGTGATGTCTTTAAGCTACTGGGACCTTGAATTTCCCCTTGGGGATCAATCAAGTATCTCTCTCTCTCTCTCTCTCTCTCTCTCTCTCTCTCTCTCTCTATCTATCTATCTATCTATCTATAAAAAATTGTTCAGTTCAGTACGATGCAGACAGGATCTGTAGGCCGGACTCGAACCACGGACGTTATGATTTCGTGGCGTGCCTCTTAAACCACTGGGCTCCAGGACTCCCTCACAAAGTATTCTTTATGTTCAGGCTCTCTGGGCTAAAAACCCCAAAATGTTCCTCAAAATTAAGTTCAAGCATAGGCGTAATTTACCCCCGCCCACCCCCACACATGTTGTAATCTCTCTCCTCTCTGTGGGACTTGTTGGTTATTAAACTTGCTCTTGACCTGACAATAATGAGGCCTGAAAGTTTGGGTTCATTTTTTGTAATTCATTAAAACCAAGCTCAGCTGTTTGAAGCAAATATTTTTCAATCAGCTCTTTTTCTTGATGTTTCTCCTCCTGATTTAATTTGGCCTAGTTTAATAAACACACAAGGACTGTCCAGTTAAAAAAAAGAAGCATTTATTTTATTTGTTAATTTTCAGGAAACATACATATGCTACATAACTAAATCAACATGCAAACATACAAAAGACAAATTAAAAAAATCAAACAAACGTTTGAAAATCTAATAAATATTATTGCACACTTGCTTGGGTTGGTTTCTCGAGAAACAAACAATACACACCTATGTCAACATACATAACAATACATACCTATGTCCACATACATAACAATACATACCTATGTCCACATACATACACACACATACACACACTGTCTTTTTTCACAAAGAAAAAGATGGTGATCACACACACACACACACACACACACACACACACACACACACACACACACACACACACACACACACACACACACACACGTGTCTCATTGTTGTCCAATGAGAGAACAACTTTCCCTGCAGTCTCAGCCTACACACATCAATAACAATACCTACCTGTGTCCAGGTATGTGGACACCTATGTCCACATATGAGCATACACAAGACAACAAAAATGATTAAATTGAAAAAAAAATGTAAACATTAAAAATAGAATTAAAAAAAACAATGCAAAAATATAATTTCAAAATGTGTCTCTCGCAGCTGCTTATCACCACCGTCCAACTCACTCCCACCACTCGACATGACGCGTCAAAAAATCAAAAAATCAACCTTTCCACAAAAATTACAAACTTCTAAATGATGAAAAGTTTTCACCCTGAAGCAGATTTTCTTTTAGCGACGAGAGGTCCATTTGAGCCCCGCGCTCTGTCAGCTCTGCAGGATGGCATGAGCATGCCTCTGGAAGGGGGGAGCCCCCCTTCCAGAGATGTTTGGACGTTTCCATTCGCCGCAGCAGAAACGGGTCACTTTCACATCGCTGAACAAAGAGAGAGAGAGAGAGAGAGAGAGAGAGAGAGAGAGAGAGAGAGAGAAGAGAGAGAGAGAGAGAGAGAGAGAGAGAGAGAGTAGGGGGCCCTGGAGGAGAAGACTGGGAGTCTGAGACTTCTTTTTCTCTCTCTCTGCCCTAGCTGGCACCGGAATGGACTTGTAGGCAGGAAAAAAAAGAATCTGTGGGGGGAAACTAATGATGAAGAAAGTCGACTCTATCCCTGTGCCTTCATTAAATACGTGGAAAGAACGAGAGAGCCACATCTGGATTCAATCGGCGTCCCTTTGATGGCATCAAGTGTTCTTTTCCCAGATCAGGGGGCTGGAAGCTACGGGATGTCTATGGCAGCTTGGAGCCCAGAGTCGACTCCTGCCATCCCCCCACCCCGCTACACATCACCTCCACCATCCCTCTCCCTCCATCCCTCCATCCCTTCACCCCCACCACTAGAGGTGGGAACATTTTGGGAGGCTTTCTGTCTTTGTTTTTTTTTTGTGCTCTTGAAGTTCAGAGTGAAACCCTTTCTCCTTTTTTTCACAAGTTACCGTGAAGGTATACCGATGCCGGTTCAGTATATAAATAATATAACACAAAGCATTTCTGACCAACAAGTCCTCCAAAACCACGCGCCGATGATACAGCCTGTGGTTGTGTATTTCCTCCGCTTTAATACGACCCACACCAGCGTTTTCAATCCTCGTACTGTATCTAAACCGGAGAACGTTCGCGGTTTTAAACACGTTGTTAAAGCTATAGTGCGTAGTTCAGTCCTTCCAGAAAAATGCAGAGGTTTTTTTTGTGATTGTTGCGGGCAAAAATCCTTGATTATGCGGCACGTTTTCTCAAAAAATTATGTTTTCTTAAAAAATGATGGATGGAATATGCGGGATATTTCTGCAATTGTATGCAATGAAATTGCGGGAACTTGCAAAAACAGCGGTTTGATCAAAAAGAGACAAAAAAGTGATTCCCCCCCAACACCCCCACCTCGATGATGTTCGAGTCGCATAATTACGTGACTTCATAACGTTTCCATGGTAACAGGGGAAAATGGCTGCTCTTGTGTAAAGTAAACGCAACATTTTTCAACTTTCTGTTAAGATATATTATTTGACTTTTTTGCAATGAAAATGCGGGGATTATGAAATCATGCAAGCCCCGCATATTTTGCGCGGAAATCGGCAATTTATGCAGCGAAAGTGCAGCATATTTGAAAAAATGCTGTTCCGGCATTAATATACGGACTTTGGCTAATTTTGCGTTAAATTATGCAAAAAAATCACGTTTTTCTGAAGGGAGTGGTATGCCGCCCCCGTGAGGAATTCAAAGTAATGACAACAACGTTGGCGCGTCCACATGATACAAGCCCTCCGTGATCACACACCCCCGCCAATACGACCGAGCCGTGACGTAGGAGCCTTAACAGCTAGCCACTGACACTCTGTAGCCGATGTCACATGACCACATCGGCAGTCTCCTAGTTTTTGTATGATAGCATACGTTTTAGTGCGTGTACATTTTCGTAAACAATATCCTAGAAAACTCGTTCTTGAGAATGCATTGTGTCAAGTTTTATCTGCAGAGAAGTGAAAGAATTTTGACAAAAACTCTGACTCACAAAGCGATTATTACAAATTTTTTGATTTCAGACATTTATTTACTATTTTAATCATATATAACCCAAAGACTTAGGTAAACTCATTTCAAGCACCGAAACAATTCGTACAACAAAAGATTTGAGGAAATTTCAAAAAAGATTTGAGGAAATTTTAAAAAAGCCAACATCGACGTTTCAGCTTTTGCGGCAAATGATCTCTTTACACATCACTCTGAGACAGATTTATGCGTCACGATACAGAAAGCTGAGTTTGTTCTGAACATTTGGACATGCAACACACGGGGATCCGTTATATGCAAATACCTTAAAAAGGGTGAATTTAAGGAGATATGTGAAAATGCCCTTAGACCTCCTAAACTGACAGACATCATATGTGTAATTCTCTACCTGAGAATGACACACCTGTGAGAAATCAAGAGGCTGATTGAAGTGCACGTTTGCAGCTGCTGGCGGATGAGCAGAGCTGTGTGGGATTGTTTTAATTAACTGCGACAAGACTGTCATTTAAAACGAGATCAACTTCAGCACAGCAGTTTTATATCAGAAACCAAATATCAGGAGCAACATGTCCGCTCTGCTTCTGTCCAATAAATGTAAGTCCAGTGTTCTCCCTCTCTTCTGTTTAGTTCACCAGCCTGTCTCTCTCTAACTGTCTGTCTGCTGTTTGCTGCTGAGAAGAGCTGGAAGAAGAAGTACTCACACTCAGACCTTTGACTTAAGTCAAAGTATTGAAGTAGTAGCACCACAGTGTATACATTATCTGTTACACGGAAAAGTAATGCTTTCAATTTTGAATTCAAGTCAAAATATAGGAGGCTGTCCTCCCGGAAAAACATTCCCATAGGTCGTTTGTTCAGCAGCTTTTGCAACTTATGCTGCGTTCCAGACACGGTTTTTAGCCCGTTACGTTACAACTTCAAGTCACGACTCACGACTTGGTAGCGTTCCAGGCAAAGTCACGAGCTGGCTAGCTAAACATTGTGCCGTTGGCAGGGTTCAGGTTAGGCTACCTGATGTTAACGTTAGCTAGCGCTAGCTGATACTAGCGATTTCTAGTCGGCGACATATTTTGGGCTAAATTTAATGAACATAACCTGTAGTAGTACTCAGTCGTATGTGTATTGTTTTGATTACAATGTGCGGAATTACTTTACATTGCTTATTTATGTCTATTTATTTCTATTTATAAAAGTAACTGTGCGCACATCCCACCTTCTGGCAGGTGCAGGACAAATGAAAGTACTTAAAACTAAAAGAATGTAATGTCCGCAACACTGCTTTAAACTCCCATATTTAATATTAAATATGGGAGTTTAAAGCAGTGTTGCTTAAATATAAGACCGCCGCCAAGTTCAGCGTATAAGGAGACAGGTTGGGGGGGGGGTGGATGGGTCAAACAAACAGGACTTTCACCCAGGAGACCGGGGTTCATGTCCTGTTAGAAAACGGGTTGATTTTTTGTGACAAACGGAGCTACGCCACATTCCAAGTCACGTCTGATTTGGGCTTTTAGTTTGTAGCAACAGAGAAGGTAGGCCTACAGTCTATCTATATCGACGATGTCTCATTTCCAGGACGGTTCAGGTGCCGATGGAAATTCCGTCCGTCCCCTTCCTCTTTCTTTGTGTTGGCGTTCTAACCTCCGGTGGATTTGTGAGGACTATGGTTAACTGTTTCTCAGATCTCTGCAGGGTAAATCCAGACAGCTAGCTAGACTATCTGTCCAAATCTGAGTTTTCTGTTGCACGACTAAAACTACTTTTGAACGTACACATGTTCCACCAAAACAAGTTCCTTCCTGAGGCTACTTTGCAGAGGCACCGTGGCTCCATCCGGTGCTTAGCCCTGCCCAAGACGATTGTGATTGGTTTATAGAAATGCTAATAAACCAGAGCAGAGGTTTTTTTCCCCATCCCTCCTCCGCAGCTCTGTGGAGGAGGGTCTGGCAAAGCGAGAGTAGATTTGAACCCAAACCACGATCTTTATCTACGCAAACCTAACTAAGTAGTTTTTGGGACCTGAACCTAACCAAACTGCGATGTTCCACAACTTTAACGTGTTTAAAACTGCGACCGTGTAAAAATGTCAACTAGAGTAGCGTTAAATGCCATCTTTAAATGTTGTGTTCACCAAAAACTAAACTCCTTTCTCCACCTCTTTAAAGGGGAGGAGGCTTCGGAGGCTGATATCTCAAAACCCAAACTGTCTGCATGGCTGGATCCCACTGGAGGTAAGTGAAAATGTGTTTTTTGTGATTTGTGTGTGGTGACCCTGTAATTATGTCATTACTTGTGCACCCGCAATACCAAGGTCCCTTAATTAGTTAAGTATAATGTGACTTAATCTAATTCGGAGGACAAACCTGTTGTTCATTAACAGCACAGTCAACATCTGTGGCTTCATGAATGCCAGGAACACCTTAAAACTATAAAGTTCATGCTTTCAGAGCTCGGGCCGCAGCGATGGTGGCTCTGCAAAATACTCTCTGGAAGGAACTTGTTTAGGCGGAACATTTGCACCCTGCATGAGAAAACGTCACATACAATGTTAAATGAAGTTAACTGTTGACACAATACAGTACCGTAAGCTATTTAAATTAGCTGGATACATGGTTAAACCTCATTGGCTCTTACCAGTGTATCTCCGTGTGTACTTCGTCCACAGCAATCCCACCAATCGGTCCCAAAACGTCCCAGTTGGAGAGGAAATGACCTAAACATATTCTTTATAAATCTTTGCAATCATTCCCCGAAACAACCAAGCAGGCCTGCCTTGTTGAACCATCCAAATATTCTTCAAAAGTTGCAATTTTCAGCGTGTAGCACGCTAGCTGATATCGGATGTCAGGCTTTTTCCTGGAAATGTACTTCTGTTGATCCAGACTACATTAAACTCTTCTAAAATAATTAGGGTTAGCACATTTGGGGGCCCCTGGTGGCCCTAAGCAGCTGCTTGCTTACAGTTAATACAGTGCCTTAAATGGGCCGATACTCACCAGTACTAGGGTTAGGGTTAGGGTTTTTGTCCACATGAGTACCCTTACTTATATCTACAGACTGCATATAGTCTGTCTATGAAAAATCAGACATTCAGCAACGCCATATAACTGGAATGGAATGCTTTTTTGTTTCATAACCACATTTTCAGACACTGCGATGATTCGACTGTGAGACTGGCAGTTGAATCAGGCTCTTTAGATTGAATCGAAAATATTTATGAAAATATATATATATATATATATATATATATATATATATCCATATCCAAGACACATTAGAATAATTAGAATGCCGAATTAGGATACTGGCACCGTTTTTGGTCCACTTCAGGCACTAGTTATTCATCTAGCCTATAGATTTCAGCTGCACTTGTTTATATTTGTGTCCCCTGCTGCCCTGACAGCTCAGCCTCATGCGCGCAGATCTGCGGACAGACTGACTGGCACGGGTTAGGGTTAGGGTTAGGGTTAGGGTTAGGGTTAGGGTTGATTTTATTGGTGGCAGACCACAGGGCATCAACACACAGGCGACGCTAGCTGCCTCTGCTCCGGTCCTCTCACAGTCATTAGACGGGGAACAGAAACAGGCGGAAGCAGCAGCCAGGGTGCTGATGGTGCTGATGTTTCTGCTGATGGAGGGGGAGGAGGGGGGGGGGGGTGGCAGCTCTGCGAAACGTCAGAAACAACATTAAGGCATTGTTACGTAATTAAGGCTCTTCATTTAGGAGAGAGAGAGAGAGAGAGAGAGAGAGAGAGAGAGAGAGAGAGAGAGAGAGAGAGAGAGAGAGAGAGAGAGAGAGAGAGAGAGAGAGAGATGGAGAGACCCCCCCCCTCCTAACAAAACACCTAGAACAATAGGTTGCTGAAAATATGTAAACATGTCATAGCTAAAACTCTGAGAGGGAGAGAGATTTTCTGTTATTTACATATTTATAATGTGTACAATTTAACAATTAAATAAAGTGCTGATGCATTAAAATCTTTGTTTAAAAAGACATCCAGTAAAATCGTGAGAGAGAGAGAGAGAGAGAGAGAGAGAGAGAGAGAGAGAGAGAGAGAGAGAGAGAGAGAGAGAGAGCGCCTGGAGGTGCGGCAGTAACGTCCTGCCTCCCCGCGCCTAGCTGCCGCTCAGCCTGCTGTGCGCGCACACGGAGCTTTGCGCATCTGGTCGTCATCAGCAGCAGCAGCTCCTCCTGCTCAGATGTGACTCAGCCAGAGTGGGAAGACAGCTTCTTCTTCTTCTTCTGCTCAGAGGACTTCTGTGAAAAACTTCTTCAAAACTTGTCTCTCTCCGGCAGCAGCAGCAGGACGCGCTGATTTTTTTCTCTTGTTTTGGCGTTGACGCGCGCCGCCGGATGGATTGTGTTTAGGGGTTTGTTGGGGAAAAAAGCAGCCGCAGGCGAGGAGAAAACTTTGCTGAAGTTTGTTTAAGCCCTGCGCGGCTAATCTGGATGTGAACAGACCCGAGTTCTGCTCGGAAGAACCGGAGTCTCTCTCTCTCTCTCTCTCTCTCTCTCTCTCTCTCTCTCTCTCTCTCTCTCTCTGTGGCCGGTTTGTGGAGGCGCGGATCTTGTTGGCTCGCTTGTGATTCTTCCCTTTCTTCTTCTTATTACCGCACCGTTTCTTTCCGCTGTTCCCCCACTTTGCGTCATGACTTCTAGCTATGCACATGTAATGGACAGGCAAGCATCGCTATCAAACCGCCTGGAGAGCCCGATCACGTCTAACCTGGACAACCTACAAGCCAAAAAGAACTTCTCGGTCAGCCACCTGTTGGATCTGGAAGAGGCCGGGGAAATGGTCGGCACCCAGGCGGACGAGAGCATCGGGGAGGCGGGGAGGAGTATGCTGGAGTCCCCGGGGCTCACCAGCGGGAGCGACACGACCCAGCAGGAGAGTAAGTTTAAAACAAATAATAATAATAATAAATAAAGAAAAAAAGGAACTGGAACTGAGCAGAAGAGGTCAACACTTTCATAACTTTTACATCTCGTAAACTAAATATTAGAACTCCTCTCTGGTGTGTTTGAGTGCAGAATGTGAAGACAACGAGTTTAAGTCTCGAGCTGTGGAAAACCATGCAAAATGTCCCAGGAATGTAGTTCTAATGAGCAGCTGAAGACTAAAGTCATTTGTTTTCATTATGTTTTCTGGCGTGTGTCCGCGTGCCGGAGAGCGCATGAATGGAGCTGTGCAGAAAGCAGCAGCAGCAGCCGCGCGCATGGAAGGAATCCTTTAGTGAGTTTTGGCAATGCATCATCCCTGACGGCCTCCCCCTCCACTCGGCCATTAATTCACCATTAACACTTTGATGTCAGTGAGGTATGGTGATGTTGGTGGACATGGTCAGTGAACTCGGGGGGGCCATAAATCTCTCTCTCATGACCTAAACGAGGCCACATTTTTCGAGTGAAAAAATGTTTAAATACTAAGAGTCACACACCATTAATGCGTCACAAATGTGCTAGTTTCGCGATAAGCATCTGTATTAATTTAATGGATGACACAATAATTATATATATTCTTTTTTCGCTCATCATTCCTCCGTGTGTGTTTGCGCAAAAGTGAGGCCGATCCAAGCCGCGTTTGGTGCGCTAAGAAGCGGATACTCTTCGCTGAGCTTGCCGCTGACGCCCCAGACTGAAAACCACAGAGCTAATATTTCCAACTTTATTGTATTAAAATGTGCCGTTACGTGCCTAAAACGCCGATAAACTCGTCGCTCTCCAAACGCACCGTTGAGAGAGTAAATAAACTCTCCCCCCTCCTCCTCCTCCTCTTCCTCATCTCCTCTGCCGCGGCTGACAGAAACGTTACAGGCTTTAATGGGTGTTATTGTTAGTTTTTTAAAAGGCTAAAAATCGTGTGAGAAATATGCGGGAGGAAGTGGCCGGGTCACGTCGTTAATTCACGGTTATTTTCGGCCTGTCAAACACGTTCAGAATGTCGGCGCCTAAATCATTTGTCATAATTACCGCGCGTGTCCTCGCGCACACAATTAAGGAATCAAATAACAGCATCTCAGATGGATCGTATCTTAAACCGACTTTAAAATGAATCAGTCATGTTTTGATGAGTAGAGATATTTGGCGCTTTTATTGCGTAATGTTGAGGAAAGAGCAAAATTCAGAAATAATAATGACGTTTTGGAGCCTCTACTCGCGTGATTAACGTTTAGTTTTTGTGATTTACTGACAGAAATGTGAAAGCAACAGTTATGACTTTTAAACTGACTTTTATTATTGATAAAAAAATTATTTTATCAAGTTGAGGAACGAGATTTACGCACGATTCAAGAATAATGAATAACTGAGCCTCTGATCGTGTAATGGACATTTAGTTTTTATGATTTTCTGACGGAAACGTGAAAGCAACATATGCTCTGAATGACTTTGGGCATTTTTTTTAGCCTATTTCATTTCACAAATCGCCATCAATTTAGGCTATACATCTTGGAAATACTACAAAAACAAAACATGTCAAAGTAAAATACAAAACATGAGCCTATCGTCGTGTATTTAACATTTGCTTTTTCTGATTTACTGAGAGAAACGTGAACGCAACAGTTGCTCTGAATACCTTTAGGCATTTTAAATTAATTTCACAAATCGCCATCAATACGAGGCTACATCATGGAGATACTACACGACTAAAACAACATTTCAAAATAAAATAGCAAACATTTGAAGGTATTTCTGTGGCCCATTATGTTAGGGATCAGTAACAGGAGGACTAAATCACTTTGACTGATCGCTGCTAATAACATCAGCCTAATAATCTCACGTGCACGGTGTTGGCCACTCACAGCTGCAGGATGATGGTGATGATGATGATGATGATGATGAGGGGAATGGCTTTGATTGGCTGCTGTAAATGTCACCCTGCACGTTTAATTAGACGCTTTCTGGGACCAGACCGCCGCTCTGCACGCGACACACACAGTTCTCTATTTGGGATATTTGGATTTTATATTTGTTTTCCACTTGAAAGAAAACTCCCACTCGGAGCTGCCAGCCAGGACCAAACTGGGATCTCATTCTAAACTCCTTATATATCTTTTTATAAATCAAAACAATTTTCCTGTTTACCTCGGGTCAAACCAAAACCAATTTCCAAACCGTGTCCTGACTAAACTTTGACATGTCTGTTATAATCCAGCAACATAATATACGTTTTTTTTTTTTTTTTTTTTTTTTTTTTTTTTTTAACTAAAATTATGTATAATTTCATATAAATTAGGTGTATTGACCATGATTTAAAAAAACGGTGTTAACGGAGAATTGGGGGATCGTTTGTATAAACTGTATAAACTGAACTGGCAACACAGACCGGGTCAGTTTGAAGCTGAGAGGACACGACCGTGCGTGCTCGAGGGAGGACACCAGATGATAGACAGATTCAACTTTATTGTCAGTGTGCAGAGTACAAAGACAACGAAATGCAGTTTGCGTCCAACCAGAAGTGCAAAAAAAGAGCAGAAAAGTGCAATGTGATATACAAAGTATAGACAGGACAAGAAATCTAGTGCAGTGAAGACAGTAGTGGACAGTTGGTTTATAGAAGGTAGTTTAGAGTAATATAAATTAAATATAAATATGTGCAGTGTATCAGCAGTTACTGTAATGTGTATGCAATGTAATATGAACAATGTATAAACAACAACAGTAACATTATAATAGTAGGAAGAATAATATAGATATATGCAGTGTAAAAACAGAAAATATAAGAAAAACAGAATATAGAATAATATAGAATGTTTTTTTTTAGCTATATTTTGCTAACTAATCTTGCATGGGAAACCTGCAGTGCCACGTTTTCACATGTGTAAAGAAAGAGAGATTTCAAACAGCTCAAGTCAAATATTGCATTAAGATATATTCAATATCAATATCTTTTTTTATTTTGTCATGTCACCGTTTTTATGCATAACATCGTGCCCTTTATTTACTTCTAAAGGACCCATTTAAGCATAGGTACAATTTTATATATATATATATATATATATATATATATATATATATATATATATTAAGTCAAATAAAGTCGTCTTTATGTATAAAGCCCATTTAAAACAACATAAGGAGGCAGATATAGAAGACGCAGACAGACCAGACACATCAAAACAGCAAGTTCTAGGAGAGAATGAATCAAATCAGTAATAGTGATATTAAAAAGAACAGTGTAGGGAATTGAAATGAGAGGCTTTAAAATGAGAAAAGAGGTTTTTAGATTTGATTTAAAATGTAAAATTGTGGAAAAATGTATGGTTTAATGTGATTTTAATAGGAAAAAGATCGGTCACATGGGGTTTTGAGGCTTGACTCAGGGACTGAGAGGAAGACCATAACTCATAGGCATAATTTACAAAGTAGGGGATGGGGTAGTTAAACCAGTGGCCAGTGCAACCCCCCCAAATATCTAATAATAATTTCCTCTACATAAATAAAGACATTTGCATCATAAATTGACGCAGAAAAGGCACAAGTTGTTGCAGAAAAAAAGTCACCAGAAAGCAGGAAATGATATGATTGCTCAACAGTGGTGATCCCAAACCCGCCTCCATGTTGAACACAAAGTTGTGCCTTTACCATAACTGACTTTAAGACATTGTAATATGTATTATCATGTCAGTGACACAGTCCCCTCTCCCAGCAGACAGACACACTTTTCTCCGTTTGTTGCGTCACCAAAACAGACGCTCGGACTAATGAAGTGCGTCATGATTTTTATTTTAACCTCGAGCCTGTAAAACTGCTGCTTTCTTTCCTACCTTTTTTTTTTTTTCGGGGGGGTTGGTTGATTGGTTGGTTGGGGGAGTATGCGCGGTCTCTGGTCAACCATGTGCGGCTGCATTTGGCCTTTACAGCCGCACTTTACACACACACACACACACACACACACACACACACACACACACACACACACACACACACACACACACACACACACACACATCAAATTGAGGAAACAAGATGGAAGGCAGAGGAGAGATTTGTATTTCACCTCAGCTGAAAAATGGTTCCTCAAAAACCACAAATGTACAATCTGTCGTTTATTTAAGGCATCTCGTCTTTATGTAAAGTAGAGCTATCTTTAGGTTCAGTTTGGGGGAGGGATCTCCACTGTTGAGCAAAATTGAAATTTGGAGCATATCCTATCATTTCCTGCATTCTGGTGACATTTTCTGCAACAACTTGTGCCTTTTCTGCATCAATTTATGACGCAAATGTCTTTATTTATGTAAAGGAAATTATAATTGTTTTTTGGGTTGGGTTGCATTGGCCAGTTTTGATTATTGGTGGGATTGTAACCCCCCCATCCCCCCTGTAAATTACACTTATATATATATAAGTGTAATTTTATATATATGTATATATATATATATGTATATATGTATGTATGTATGTATGTATATATATGTATGTGTGTATATATATATATATATATATATATATATATATATATATATATATATATATATATATATATATATATATATAATGTATGTGTATATATATAATGTATGTGTATATATATATATATAATGTATATGTGTATATATATATATATATATATATATATATATATATATATATATATGTATGTATGTATGTATGTATGTATGTATGTATATATATATGTATGTATATATATATATATATATATATATATATATATATATATATAATGTATGTGTATATATATAATGTATGTGTATATATATATATATAATGTATGTGTGTGTATATATATATATATATATATATGTATATGTATGTAAAGTAGCGCTCAGTTTAACACACAGAGGCGGGGTCTAGGTCTGTTCTCTACTGCGGTCATTTCTGCTATTAAGAGGGAAACATTGTTCTTTCTTTGGGAATGTTCTGCATATAGCAAGCAAATAAAGAGCTGAGTTTAGCACACAGAGGCGGGCTTTCTTCTAATATTTTTTTACACAATTTTCTGCATAAAGCAGATACTGCAGGTACATGTTTAGATGAAAAGGTATGGCAGGAGAACACGTTAGAATCCAAAAACACAAACAGAAATGCACCTTTTGAAACTTGAACTCATCTGACAAGTTTGACTTTGCAGATTTAGATTTTGCAGGCCAAACTTATTGCATTCATTCAATTTTTTTTTCTTGTGTTTTAATTGTTTTAATCTGTTGTTGTTCCACCCTGAGGGGGGGTCAGGACCCCCGCAGAGGGGGAGGCAAGATAAACCCCAGAGGTCAAAAAAAGGATTAACAGGATTAGGAGAAGGGGGAAAAAAAAAAAGAATCTGCTTTACCAAAATGCTGTTTGCTTTTTCCTGATTGTATTTTTTAATCTTTAGTTAAGTCTGAATATATATGAAGTGATTTTCTAAAAGGCATCCCTACGTCCCCAAACACCCCCAACTAAATAAACCAAATGGAGAACCGTTCATACAGCCCACGATGAAATCAAGACAAATACTGAAATAGAACTTTCACTTGAGTAAAACTAAACTAAAGCATAAAACGTCAAACATAAATCCATAAATACTTTCCACGTTCCTGTATTTGTGCATACAAACCACAAAAAAAGCAGAAATATTCAGGGACATAATACACGATGCACAGGTGGGACCAAATAAAGCCTGAGGTCCACCAAAACGCTGAAATATTTCAATGATTAAAAATCAATATAATAAAAAAAAAACCACAAGGGGTGAAAAAATATTATTGACACCACTTTTTTTTTAATGTTCCTTTAATATATTTTTCTTGACGTTTTCTACCCTCTCCCCCAGCTACCGCCAGTATATACACACCTTAAACCAACTTATTACCACGAGTTTTACAGTCATTTTTTAAAATTCATGGTCAATAAACTTCATTTATATGATTTTATACCTAATTTATTGTTATTTTTTTTTTTAAGATTATTTTTTGGGGGGCTTTTTCCCTTTATTATAGAATAGAATATCTATATTGTCATTGTAACAGATACAATGAAATTAACTGCAGTCCTTGTCAGTGCCAAACATCTATGAGGTAATATATACCTAAATAAATACATAGTAAAAAAAAAGCTACTACTGCAAACATATTATATTAATGCTTAAAACACGCAGTGACAGTGGACAGGCTAGAAAGGGGGAGAGAGATGGGGGACGACTTACTGGGCGAGCTACAGGCCGCCCCATTTTATACCAAATTCCTGAGTTAAAAAGCAGAAATTATGAAATATTTTGACAATTAAGTTAAAATCCGAGGAAGACTTTTGTCAGAGTTTAGTCAGGAAATGGTTTTTAAACAATTTTTTTCTTCTTCCAAATGCTGTAAAATATAATATAACATCCAGAATTCAATGATATTGTGAAAAATGTTGTATTGAACCAATTGGGCAATTTGGTTAAAAGAAACCCATATTCTTTGTGTAAAATACTGAGAACAACAGGAGGGTTAAGACTTCAGCCAACCAATGACGAGGCACAGTCTGCTGTTATTAAATCCAGGCTATCAACATAATATATATTCTATATTTAATAACTACATTTAGGAGGAGTGATATTATGTATCTTGATACACGATTGACATGCAATTTAGGAAGTTATATTCATAGAAGATAATACATTATAGATAATATTTCAGAATGAATGACCTCATCTGTTTGCGGTTCTTAATGTAGACCGGCCACTTAATGACCATCACCGCTGTATATTCTATATTTTCCAAGTACATTTCGGAGGAATGCATCGTCTGCATTTCACCCGTCCTAACCACCTAAGAGCTAGGGCTGCACGATATATCGATTTCTTTTTTTTAATCTTCATCGCAATATCAACTGGCGCAATAAACACATCGCGAAAGGCTGCGACGTATCGCAATACACACTCAGAGATATTTTGTGTTAGTTGAAAGAAAATATCAGTGAAAACTGCACTTTAAAATGTTCTTTTTTTTGGTGATGCCTTTTATATTTAATTCAATGTTCAATTTGTTCAAGGGAAGCATGAAAAAATGATTTCCTCTCATTTGGTATAAATTCAACAAGCAATTGGTTGTATTTTAGCAGAATACTGAAAGCTGCAGAACTGAATACAGTTTAATATCTGTTTATTTATCGCAAGTAACATCATTATTGGGATATTCGACAACGTTATCGCATATTTTCCTCATATCGTGCAGCCCTGATAGATAGATAGATAGATAGATAGATAGATCGATCGATTGATCGATCCCGTCCCGCTCACTGATTTAACACGTGTGTTTTCCTCTGTTAATTAAAATTAGACCTGTTTTCAAAATAAAATGATATCAGTTTAATGGGTTTCTTCAATCTAATTGCCCCCAAAATAACAGGAAGGCGTGTGTGTACGTTGGGTTCCATACAACGTTCTGCGCAGGTAAAGTTAATCATTAGGTGCCATTGAGTTTTGGGCGTTTTATATTTAATTGTATTGCATTTTGAGAGAAAAAAATGAAATGGTTTTAAAACAGCATCCAGTCATTGATCATCCATCAACATCCTCTGATGAAAGTAATTCATCATTTCCTGCTTTTTCTAAACTCAAAAATGAGGCATAATGTCATTTCAATTAGGTTTATTGACCATGAATTTAAAAAAATATATTTTTTCAATTTTGACGACAAGTTGACGGCCAATAGGAAGGCAACGCGAGGGTTAAAAACATTTCTACATCACTTCTAGAGCTGATAGAAAATGACTTCAGTAAACAGTTCTATGATTCAATTAAAAAGAACCAGAATGGGTTTTGTTTCACACAAAAATGATGTTAATTTTCTTTCAATTTTTCTGTAGCTTTTTTTCTCCTATAGCAAAAAACTGAATAGGTTGATTTGCGGTCCCAAGTAGATTTATTTTAAGGGTTGATCTTTCCTGTAAATTTAAGGATAAGAAGAGTTTACACTCTCAGCTGATTGGCTGAGATTGCAGGGGAAGCTGTTCTCTCAGTGTGTGTGTGTGTGTGATCACTGTCTTTTTCTCTGTGAAAAAAGACAGTGTGTGTGTGTGTGTGAGTGTGGATGATCAGTCTTTTTCTCTGTGAAAAGACAGTGTGTGTGTATGTGTGTGTCTCTCTGTGTGTGTGTGTGTGTGTGTGTGTGTGTGTGTGTGTGTGTGTGTGTGTGGATGATCACAACCTTTTTCTCTGTGAAAAGTCTTTGTGTGTGTGTGTGTGTGTGTGTGTGTGTGTGTGTGTGTGTGGATGATCACAACCTTTTCTCTGTGAAAAGTCTGTGTGTGTGTGTGTGTGTGTGTGTGTGTGTGTGTGTGTGTGTGTGTGTGGATGGTCACAGCCTTTTTCTCTGTGAAAAGACTGTTTGTGTGTGTGTGTGTGTGTGTGTGTGTGTGTGTGTGGATGATCACAACCTTTTTCTCTGTGAAAAGTCTGTGTGTGTGTGTGTGTGTGTGTGTGTGTGTGTGTGTGTGTGTGTGTGTGTGTGTGGGGATGATCACAGCCTTTTTCTCCCAGTGAAAGTGTGATTTTGTGGTCTTGTTGGTTCCTTCCACCCTGCAGGAGCATTTCTTCTGAACATTTAGACACACGATGCATCTGGAAGGTGCAACGTGGATTATATATTTCTGTTGTTTGTGTGCTGTTACGAGTGTCTGTCTGTCAGATCCTTTGGCTGCAGCGTCGAGGAACAAGTGGTGTGTATGTGGTGCCGATCCAGGAATTATTTCCAAGGATCTTTAAATGTAAATGTAAATGGACTGTTTTTATGAAGCGCTTTTCTAGTCTTAACGACTATTCAAAGCGCTTTAAAGAGTCAGTAACATATATCCTACAAATGTGTTATTACTTCGTCTTCTTGTGCACACTGTGGCTCCGTCTGCATTTCTCTGTTTTACTTAGATCATTTCTTTAGATAGATCTAAATAAAATAGAGAAATATGGAGCCACTTGTTTCTTAATTTCAAGTTTACTTCCAGTGATCACTACTACTCTTTGTGTTTGCGTTCATTTGTTAATATATTAAATTTAACTTTTATTATCTCCGCCAGCGAGGCACTGTTTTCGGTTCGGTTTGTCTTGACTGTCGGCAGGATTACGGAAAAACCACTTCCCTGATTTTCATGAGACTTGGTGTAAGGGTGTAGCACGGGCCGAGGAAGAACGCCTAAATTATTGTTCTGTATTTATTTATTTATTTATCTGTAATTATTGTATTGCTGCTACGTCGTGAGATATAGGGCACGGCCTTGGTGGAGGTCTGCGCTCTCCGAGTGTCTTGTAGTTTGTCTGTCTCTGACATTTCGGCCTCCGCAATGAAGATGAATAAGATTTAGTTGCACAAAACTTCACTGAGTATAATCCACAGAGCACACTGTCTCAGAGTAGATGGATTCTTGTAATGAGCACCGCACATGTGTCTTTTATTTTGATCTTTTGGCTGAACACAGCGATGAGGCTGGGCATTTTTTGTTGCACTTCATTATTATCAAAGGGCACTGAGACTGAAAGTAATCCTTATAAAAGTAAACAGGTCAAATGAGGGTGAATACAGAAACATTATTAAAGGAAATACTGTAAGACAGATGAACAACTTACTTTTTAACCGTGGGAGAGATTTCTATTTTAGTCCGTCCACATCAGATAAAAATGGTTGCCATAAGAGAGATAGAACTTTTCAGCAGAGCCTTTAATGGTGTACTTTTTTCTAGGTGGAGAAATTGCAAACAGAATCCAGTGGATATTGGATGGTGGAGATAGTTGCTTCCAATTTAACAGGATAAGGCGTCTTGGCAGGACATTTCTTTGACATTTTCACTGTCATTTTGTGTATTTTCTTTTCTTAGGACTATTTTTTTGGGGCATGTTTGTCTTAAAATGATAGTGTGGGATTGAGAGACAGACAGGAAGTAGAGAGAGAGAGAGAGAGAGAGAGAGAGAGAGAGAGAGAGAGAGAGAGAGAGAGAGAGAGAGAGAGAGAGAGAGAGAGAGAGAGAGAGAGAGAGAGAGAGAGAGAGATGCAACTAAGGTTGAAGTTCAGGTTGAAAATAGGGATGTTGTAGTTTATGTGCTACGCCACAGCGAGGGCCGCCACTTTGAATCGGTAGAAATCTGCTTCCAAACACACAGAGGATTGTGTACTCAGTGGTGTAGTCTACGTGTATACGCAGGTTTACGCAGTATACCCTCTAAGAAAGCTCCAGGATTTCCATAAACCCACTTAAAAATACCCAATGACACGCAAAAACATACTTTATACATTATATTTTAGATATATTTTGAATTGTCATCTGTTTTTCTTCTTCACATAAGCTAAATAAAGGGATCTCCACTGTAAATTGGTGCATAAAAGTATATCCGAATACAGGAAATGAAGTTGTTGATGCTCAAAACTTCCTTGGGGGAGGACACCCAGACCCCCCCTCCCCCACTAAAATAATTTAAGTTGCATCAGACAGACAGATTCAAATCAACGTTGTATTTTGCTTGTTTTGAAGAATTGCCATCAGCGTATGAAGAGTTATTGATATATATATATATATAAATGTGTAAGCAGTATTTCAATGCTCCTTCAAAGTGACCGGTATCCTATTGGGTTGAATATCTTACTATTACTATTACTCAGGCAGAAGTATAGATACTAGGGTTAAGGCCGCGCGCCACAGGGGGCCTATCGTGCACTACCCCACCTCCACAAAAAAAAACATTTTTCTAAAGACCATAATGACTATAATGTTAATGTCCAACCATTTCAAAAGATTCTTCCAGGTTCGGCCAGGGATGTAGAACGGTTGGCTGGTCTTCCTGGCTACCAACCTCCTCGCTGGTGATTGGTTGGGACATTTCGCTCGAGTTCTCTTGAGTCTCTACCACGGACTTCTTCGTACTAGGCTACAGACGTCTGGCTATTTGTGATTTGTGTCATGTGCAGGTGCGATGGAAAACCAATAGGGTGTATGCCAATGGTAAATTGTATATGGTATATGTTTATATTTCTCATCCGACCACAATCAAATTCAATTTATCCTGATGGCGCGATTTATCGGGATGGTTTTGTTTTTTTTTTGGGTTTTTTTAACGATGACCAGCTTAACTGAAATAGGACTAACGAGGCTATTTTTAAAATGTAAGGTGTAGAAAGTACAGATAATTGCGTGATAATGTAAGTAGTAGTAAAAAGTCTGCTGTAAAATAATTACTCCAGTAAAGTATAGATACCCAAATCTTCGTTAGTTGACCACTCTGTTTCTGATCGAGGTCTGAAGCAGCAAACGCAGCGCTTTCTAGCCGGGGAGAGGACTTCGCTTCCCAGGAAAAACTAAAGACTTTCACCCAGGAAACGCGTGTTTGTTCCTCGGGAGTCTTAACCCTCATGTTGTCCTCAAGCCAAATTTGACCCGTTTTCAATGTACCTACATCCTAAATTTGGGTTTCTTTCAACCAAAGTGCCTAAATATAACATGAATGGTTCAAAAAAATTTAAATGGTTTCAAAACAGTAACGTTATACTGACCAAACTTTGACCTAAAGTATACCCGTCTGTGATTATCCACTCACACACATCTTCTGATCTTAACAATTAGTCAGAATATTACATAATTTCAGCTTTTTTTAAAACTCAGAAGTTAGGTATAATTTCTTATAAATGAAGTTTGTTGACCATTGAATTCCAACAAGAAGTGGAAAACCAGTGGTAACAAGTTGGAATGAAGTTGGCTAAGATGTAACGCAGAATTGGGTGATAATTTATACTTTATGTTTCATAAACAGGTAACGTTAAAACAGACCGAGGGACAACACAAGGGTTAAAATCCAAACCACGATCTTTTTCCTAAAGTTAGTCGGTTTTGGTGTCTAAACTGAACTGTCGTCGAGGCTTGCAATCACTTGTTGTCGGCTAAACTCAACTAGCAACGACTGCTGAAACGACCCAACAGCACGGAGCTCTGTGACCGGGCGTCAGACACCTCTTTTCAAAAGATATCATATGAATTGGTGTGCATACATTTGCGTACGATATCGTACCAAACCTTTAATCAGAATGCGTTGTTTTATGGTAGGCCTACTAGGGGTGGGGAAAAAAAATCAATACAGCACAGTATCGCGATATTTTTCGTGGCAATACTGTATCAATACACAGATGCCAAGTATCGATCTTTTATGATATATGTGTTGGTCAGTCTGTCTGCTTGACAATCCCATTTTGGAGCAATAAAATTGAAGTGAGATAAACAGACAGAGAAATGTATCTTTTTAGATAAAACAGATGTTGACAAAAGTTTCCTTTGGGGACATCATTTGAAGTTGGAAAAAAGGTAATACATTGCAATATATCGCAGAATATTGCAAAATGTTTAAAATCTCAATAATATCGTATCGTGACATAAGTATCGTGATGATATCGTATCGTGAGGCCTCTGGTGATTCCCACCCCTAAGGCCTACTAGTCTTGCATCGCCAGACCTTCCTCCACAGCGCCGCACAGGAGGGTCTGGCTAGTCCACACAGCATTCTGGGATGGGAGAAAAAACTATATATTTGGTTTATTGGCATTTCTTTAAACCAATCACAATCGTCTTGGGGCGGGGCTAAACACTGGGAAAAGCCG
Source organism: Perca flavescens (assembly GCF_004354835.1). Classification (NCBI taxonomy): domain Eukaryota; kingdom Metazoa; phylum Chordata; class Actinopteri; order Perciformes; family Percidae; genus Perca; species Perca flavescens. The sequence continues at coordinate 35,374,483 of NC_041339.1, read as the reverse complement.
CGGTGCCTCTGGAAATTAACCACTGGAAGGATCTTGTTTTGGTGGAACGTGTACGTTCAAAAGTAGTTTTAGTTGTGCAACAGAAAACTCAGATTGGACAGATAGTCTAGCTAGCTGTCTGGATTTACCCTGCAGAGATCTGAGGAGCAGTTAACCATAGTCCTCACAAATCCACCAGAGGTTAGAACGCCAACACAAAGAAAGAGGAAGGAGACGGACATCTGGACGACAATATGGGACATCCGGCGGCACCGGAGCGATATGAAACTTGGTTGCCAATAGAGACTGTAGGCCTACCTTCTCTGTAGCTACAAACTAAAAGGCCCTCGCAGATGTTCTAAAAGCTCCTCTTCCTCCTCCCCTTGTAGATGAACAGATGAACACGGAGGAGAAAAAGAAGAGGAAGCAGCGCAGGAACAGGACCACCTTCAACAGCAGCCAGCTTCAGGCTCTGGAGCGAGTGTTCGAGAGGACACACTACCCCGACGCCTTCGTCAGAGAGGACCTGGCCCGCCGCGTCAACCTCACCGAGGCCAGAGTCCAGGTGAGCAAAACAACAACACATTCAGGGACTTTTAGGTGTGTCACTACCCGATGTGAGTCGAGTGCAGATGTGAGTTGCGCATGCGTCACTTTGCGACAATTGCTGTTAGCCACAGAATGAGATAGGCACATTACATAGCAGTAATTTATTATTTAGCGTAAGGCATCACATTTTCATGGTGTGATCCCTGATATCAGTTCTAGATTAAAGGCTGAAGTAGCCGACGAGAACCTGCTTACGAGAGACTTTGGTAATGTCAATACAATAAAAATGGACCTACATAACGAAGTTGGTTCACTGCTGGCTAGAAGTTAGCAATCAGACACAACAAAGGCTGTCACTTGAATGGTGTTTTGAACTAATGTTGGCAATCAAACAATCATAGATAGCTAAACCTTTTTTTGAAATGATTTCCATCTTCTGTTATTGTTTGTAATGAGAAGAGTTTATTATTTTATGGATTTGAAAAATTTGAGTATGACACGGATCCGAATCCCTTGGCGTTATGCCATAAACCGTTTAAATCTGAGCATGCGCAACTCACATCAGCACTTGACTCGCATCGGGTTCCTTTTGAAACGTGCTACTGGAGGTTTTTCCTCCAGTAGCAGTGATAGCTTTAACCTTTGATCATAGAAAAAGAAGCTATAAAAGTCATCAGATTTGAAAAAAAGCTGCATCATGAAGTAGGAAGAGACCTGTGGGCATTAAACTACTTTAGGGACACCGAAATAACCGGATATTTATAGAGACACGGACACAGACACTGCTTTATTTGGTACAGCAAAAATCATTCTTGACGGGGCGCCCTGGTAGCTCACCTGGTCGAGCATGCGCCCCATGTACTAAGGCTCAGTCCTTACCGCAGCGGTCCGGTTCGATTCCAACCCGTGGCCCTTTACTGCAAGTCATTTCTCCTCTCTCTCCCCCATTCCTGTCTACAACTGTCCTATCAATTAAAGGCAAAACCAAAAAAAGATTGTTGGGTCTTTGGCACCCTGTGGGACCCGTTAATGATTTAATAAATGATTCATCAATCAATCAACATTTACTTATATAACCCTTTACAGCAGGGGTGTCAAACATACGGCCCGTGGGCCAGAACTGGCCCGCCAAAGGGTCCAATCAGGCCCTGGAAGTAATTCATTCCAATTCCAAATGTACCACTTCAATCTCAGAGAATATCCGAGTTCTTTTTCCGTAAATTTACGACTTTAATCTTAGAGTTTTTTCTCTGAATATTACCCCTTTCTTTATTTTTTTTTTTTTTTTTTTCCTACAACGGCCGTAGAACGCTGACAGAAACTCTGTGGCAGATAAAGTTTCTGATCTTTCTGGAGTGGTGGTCTGGCCCACTTGAGATCAAATAAGGGGGGATGTGGCCCGTGAACTATAATGAGTTTGACACCCCTGCTTTACAGCAACTAGCAGGTTTGTAAAGTGCTTAACATCTAGGACCAAGAATAAAAACATAACGCACAGTAAGATCAGAAAAGGTAACATAAAAGCAGGAGGAAGAAAGGGGAAAATGTCACAGCGCTATTATGTATTCAAAGTCATTCTAAAAAAATAAGTTTTGAGGGTCTGTAACAGTGTGAATGTCCGGTGGGAAAGCTGTTCCAAAGTCTCGGGGGCAGCAACTGTAAAAGCGTGATCAGCCCCATGGTTTGCACCTCGACTTTGGGACTTCTAAAATAAGCTCATTGGATGACCACAGTGATCCGTTGTTCTCACGAAGGGTTAAGAGTTATGAACAGCTGAGTTTGTTTGTTTGTGTGTTTGATCAACAGAGCAGCAGAACCAGCCGGTTATTGGAGAGAAGTTTTCTTAGAAACCGGAGCACATGTAGTCCCAAAACAGGACACGTCTTCCTCCATCATCTGTTAGCTCTTACACTTTTACATTCAATCCTACTTATCAGGACATATTAACCAGCCTGTGTGTGTGTGTGTGTGTGTGTGTGTGTGTGTTTATGAAGAACCCATGACACTACCCACTACCAAGGGCATAACTTTGGGTTCAATTGGAGGGGGTGAGGGGTAGAGATCTCCAACTATCTAGGGAGGTCCCAGGACATGTATGCCTTTTGCTTTTTAATAAATCGATAAAAACATTGAAATAATTGTCGAAAAAAAACTCGAAAAAAGCGTCCAAAGGCGACAAATGTTGTAAAAAGGGCCACAGACTTAGAAAGAATTGTCCAAAAAAAGCTCAAAAAGGAAGACAAAAACGTCCAAACAATTGTAAAAAAAACAAACTTGAAAACGGCGACAAAAATGTTTAATAAATTGTCCAAAGAAAACTCAAAAAAGGCGACAAAAACTCAGAAAAAAAAAAGCAAAAGGAACAAAACCTTCGGCTTTATTTGGCATATTGACATACAGTATACCCAACGTTTTTGGCAGGGGGTTTAAGTGTCCTTTCCCCAAGAAATTGTGAAGTTTCTTAATTAAAAAAAATGCAATTTGTGTCTCCTTTTGGTGCTTTCTGTTTAGGACCGTTATTATCACTATATCAGTGTCTGAAACGTTGGAAAAGCTAGAGCAGATAATACATAAATAACCCTCAAAAAGCTTAAAGACGTCCAAATACAGTCATTAGATCGGAGGAAAGTCTTTCCGTTACACTCATTCGGCTTAGTTGCTGCACCTGAACCTCATAATGGCGGGGAAATCCCTGCTATTCACATGTTTATGTTTTGTATAAGGAGCTGATAAGAACGTGTCAGCGCCTCACAAACACACTCACATGATCTCTGATGGAGGGGAGTCTGGGAGCACTTTTGGAAACTCCCCAAAGGGGCTGGATGTGATCACCAAAGTGGATGTAATGATGTCTAATTTCCTCAGCGGTTTACAGATCAGTGATAAACGCCAAATGTGCAACACATGACGGCGGCAGCAGAACAGGAGCTAAATATGACGCAGTCATTGGCATAATGAGTGATATCACTCAGCCGAAATAATCTAGTTATGTTCTAAATGCAACTGGAGGTTTTTACTGATATTTGTCTTTGGGAAATTGTAGTAATGGGCATAGTTGGTCGATTACAACCCCCTCAATAATCAAAACTGGGCTTTTTCCTAATTTTTTGTTCCTTTTCAATGTTTTTGCTGCTTTTTAAAAAATGTTCCTGAAAATTGCTGCTTTTTTCTGAGTTTTTGTCACCTTTTTTTAGGTTTCTGCACAATTTTTTCAAAATTTTTGTCGCTGTTTTCAAGGTTTTTTTTGGACGTTTTTGTCATCCTTATTGAGTTTCTTTTTTTGACAATTTCTTTGAAGTCTGTGGAGCTTTTTTTGACAAATCTTTCAATGTTTTTATCGTTTTTAAAAAGAAATACAGGCGTACATGTCCCGGGAGCTCCCTAGATCTCAACCCCCCACCCCCAAATGTATAACCCAAAGTTACATCCTTGGTAGTTGGTAGTGTCATGGGTTCTTAATCCAGACACACACACACACACACACACATGTATATAGTGTCTTAACTGTGCACCTTACCCCCCCTTATTTCATGTTTTTTATAGATATATATATATATATATAATTTTATTTTATTTATTTTTTTTACGTATATGTTGGCACTGGGAAAGGAGTTGCTTTTAATCTCATTGTACATGTGTATAGTGACAATAAAAGGCATTCTATTCTACACACACACACACACACATGGGTGTAGATTTAACATCCTCGTTAATATTTAGAATACCCTCCAATTAAAATAGGAAGACTTTTATTCCCACAAACTATTAGAACTGCTAGACTCCCAACGACGCAACAATGCCTCCGGTGAAGTAGGAGCAGTCTGCAAACTCAACAGCATCGGTTACGATCTGACATGAAAAGGAAAGAAGGTGAATCAACTCTGCACCTCTTCAGCCATAGACGTAATTTATATTACATTTGTACGTTTTTGTCATGTGTTTGTTGCTTTTATCGGATAATTTTTTCACATTTTTTTTAGGTTTTTTTTGGGGGGAAATTTTAGGGCTTTTTCCAATTCAAATTTTTTTTGCATTTACATTTGCATTCACATGCACTGGGGTAGACGCTCCATATTCATGCTCCATCTTGCAATACGTTAGCCGGTAAGGGACATACAGGACATACTGCTCCGCCTTTCGTGTTTTCGCTGTCACATGATAAACTCCCAGGCGCTGCTAATGCTGCTAATGGGTATCGTAGCCCGGCGAGTTTGAAGAAGGAAACATGGAGGACCACATGTATTCAAAATCCAAAATTTCAGGAACAGGAGTCTTCTTCTTCGCCCAGAAAAAGCAAAAGGAGATTGAAAAAAGCAAAAGCCCGGCTTTGAAGTGTTTAGGCTACCGTAGCTGTAATACCTACTTTGAACTGCGTGGCGTCAGAGAGTTGATTGCGATATATGATCTCAACGCTAGACAGGAGAAATTCCCCTTTAATCATTTTTATTTGTCAAGAACAATACATACAGGCATTGTTACATCTAAAGTGAAACCAATGCAATGTGTGTAGGACTTCTAGGCACAGGCAAACTTGCAGTTCTTGTCCTTGGTTTGGCTTTTAGGAATGACACGCATGGAACAACACTATAAAATAGACATACAAACTAACAACTGTAGCAGACAACCATGCAGTCACAGATGCATAAAAACGGTAAAGCGACCACGAAGTGGCAGCCATGTACAGTACACTCATAAAGACCAACGATACAACCGACTGAGGCGGCAATCTAGATGGTTCAAAGCCGACAATTAAAGCAAACAGTCACATAAATACATTAACCCTCCTGATGTCCTCGGGTCAAATTTGACCCATTTTCTAAAAGTGTCTACATCAGAAATTTGGGTTTCTTTCAGTCAAATTGCCTAAAATGAACATGGTTGGTTCTATGAAATGCTCATGTCAAGTAAAATGAAGGATCAGTTCACTACTTTCATTGACTTTTGGGTGTTTTATTCAATTTTATAGCATATTTCTGCTTTTTAAACTCAAAAGTTAGGTTTATTGACCCTGAATTCTAAGAATAAGTGTAAAACTTGTGGTATAAGTTGGTAGTAGTGGGGGGAAAAGCGTCTAACGTAAAAGTGACAAAAATATAGAAAAATTACATGTGACAATCAGTCAAACAAAGCGACAAAGCAAGTAGATTCTTCATGTACACTGTGTCTCCACTGTCACTTTCAAATCAAGACAAAAATGCCTGAAAAACTGTAAAAAATATGATTAAAAAAAAGACACTGTCACTCACAAAAATAAATAGAAATATATTCTTTTCTCACCCTGTGGCACCTAACTATGTAATAAAATGCCCTGACTGAATTGACATATATCCAGTAAGAATCACTGTTGACTCAGATGGAAAAGAACATTTTATTGAGATTGAACCAGTGGTGTAGTCTACGTGATACGCAAGTTTACGCAGTATACCCTCTAAGAAAGCTCCAGGATTTCCATATACCCACTTAAAAATTCCCAATGACACGCAACAACATACTTTCCATTATATTTTTGATATATTTTGAATTGTCATCTCTGTTTTTCTTCTTCACATAGGATGAATAAAGGGATTTCCATCGTAAATTGGTGAATAAAAGTGTGTCAGAATACAGGAAATGAAGTCGTTAATGCTCAAAACTTCCCTGGAGGAGGACACCCAAATATAGCCCCCCTCCCTCAAAGGCAAATTCTGGCCAATATACAGTACAGTATACCCACTACAATACATTAGACTACACCACTGGATTGAATCGATTGTTTAGTGTAAAGTCTTTTCTGATCCTAAGATCCACTCTGGTGTAACGGACGATCCTTAGCTCAGCGGCCAATCAGCACGGCTGTGGGCGGGCTCAGAGACTTCACTTTGACGCGTGTTTGCCCGGTAACACCATACCACTTACCATCTGTTGTACATTTCTGAGTTACTTTTCCAAGAAATGAAACCTGTGTCACACGTTGTTTTCAGTCAGCTAACACGACACAGAAACTTTACATTTCAGAGAACAAAAAGCAGACTTTCTTTGCATTATTGCATTACCTGTCAAAATGATAACATCATCCGGTTTAAAAACACAACGACCCACCTGAAAGGTTTTACATTATCGGTAAAAATGTAAAGATCCTATCCATCAGGACAGGTTTTATTACATTTCCAATCAGGTTTTTAGGAAGTTATTACAATTTTAGGTGCTACAACCCCGCAATTATGTAAGCAGAACATCCAAAAAAAAGGTCCAAAATGACTTGATGTTAACTTAACCCTCCAGTTGTCCTCGGGTCAAATATGACCCGTTTTCAAAGTATCTATATCAGTTAAATTTGGGTTTCTTTTAACCAAAAAATGCTCAAAAAAAATGATTAAGTTGGCCAGAAGCCTAGATGTAGCACAGAATTAGGTGATCATTTATACTTTTTGCTTTACAAACAGGCAAACCAGAGGACAGAAGGTAAGTACGCGCATTGAAAGTGTTAAAACCGTCCAACAAAGCACAAAAAAAGTGTCAAAATTGTCCAAAAAGAAGCATCAAAAGAGTTAAAGAGTTAAAACTGCCAAAAAAAAGCAACAAAAAAAGTGTCAAAGTGTCCAAATAGTCAAAGTAATTCATAATTTCAGCTTTTTTTAAACTCAAAATGTAGGTATAATTTCATATAAATGAGGTTTATTGACTATGTATTCTGAATATATGTTAAGTAGTGATAATAAGATGGAATAAGAAGGTGTAACGTGGAATTGGTTTATAATTTAAACTTTGTTAAGAAGCTGTGAGCTTGTGTATCTAGTGTATATCTCTATGTATACAGTATTTAGGTAATCAGATTTTCTTTAAACTAACCGCTAAAGAAAGGACAATGAAAGAGATTTTTAAGAGTCCCTCAAACTGCAACTGAAAAAGTGTGAAAGTCAGAGAAACAACTGGAAATGACTCCCTTGCTTGCACTGGATACACTCTGAAATGTACAAGCAGCTCAAAAGAAGTTCATGCAACTATCCTTTTAAAAGCATACAGGCCTTGTACACAGAAATAATAGTATATCCATTCATGTAATCAGATTTTCTTTAATCTAACCGCTAAAGAAAGGACACTGACAAAGACATTTTACCGAGTCACTTAAACTAAAACTGAAAAACTGAAAGTCGGAGAAACAAATAGGGATGTTGATCAGGGGAATTGTGAAAATGACTCCCTTGCTTGCACTGGATAGGCTTTGAAATATATAAGCAGCTCAGAAGAAGTTCATGCAACTATCCTTTTAAAAGCAGACACATACATGTATGACTAAATAAATAATACAGTACATCCAATGCATTCACTGCAGATGGATGTGCAAGTACCATGCTTTTTTTGTCTATTTTTCTTTGCCTGTTTTTCTGAACACAACAGAGAGCGCATTAGCTCCGTGGGCAGAGTGAGAGGAAAAGAGGAAACGGTGCTGCTGGAGGGAGAGAAAAGCAGCACATCTGTGAATAATGTGTAGCAGAGAGCGATGCAGAAAGGCTTTGATAAAAGAGACTTTGTGCTCATTCCTGAGGCTGTGCGTCAGTGGACAGCGAGCCCCCGTGAGCGCCCATGGCATCCAATAATGGATTTGATTTCACAGCGAGGAACAACATTAGCACCCCCCGAGTCACGTCCCATCATCGTGTGTTTAGTAAAGGACAGGGGTGGGTGGGTGGGTGGGGTGGGGGGTGGGTATGTTCTTCAGAAGTAATCTCTGATAAGGAGATGAAGGAAGTGTGTGTGTGTGTGGAAGAGAGTAGAGATGCATGCGACTGAAATTAAAGTTTGTACCTGAGACAAGAGTTCAGGGAATCATGTAGAAAATTCTTGAAAAAAGCTTCTGGTTTGTTTGATTGGTTTTTTTAGGTGAAGATGTTATATTATATGTAGTCTCGCATTGCCAGACCTTCCTCCACAGCGCTGCGGAGAAAGGTCTGGCTAGTCCACACAGCTTTCCTGAATGGGAGAAAAAACATGCTCTGATTTATTGTAATTTCTTTGAACCAATCACAATTGTCTTGGGCGGGGCTAAGCGCTGGACGGAGCCACGGTGCCTCTGCTATATAGCCTCTGGAAGGAACTTGTTTTGGTGGAACATGTGTATGTTCAAAAGTAGTTTTAGTCGTGCAACAGAAGACTCAGATTGGACAGATAGTCGAGCTAGCTGTCTGGATTTACCCTGCAGAGATCGGAGGAGCAGTTAACCATAGTCCTCAGAAAAGTTTAGAACACCAACACACAGAAAGAGGACGGTAACGGACATCCGGCCAAAAAGAGGGACATCCGGAGGAATTTTATACGTGACTTTATTTGACTTCACCTACTGTACTTCAGAGAAACATGAAACAAAATGTCTCATGTTCAGGCTGGAATACAACCAGGAATTGTGACACACCTTAGTTTGTTTAACCCGCTGAGGAAGACATGAGATGTGGTTCACAGCTCCAAAATAAAAAGCTCGTTGGTGGAGCTTTGAGTTGAGCTTATTTCGTCCCCAAATGTAAGAGCAGACTAAAGAACATTTAGCACTTCACTTTGGTTTGTTGAGGATCAACAAACCAAGGATAGGCTTTAGGAACTATATATATTGTTTTTTATAATTGTCACCGTGATGCCGCCATGCGCCATAAACACATTACAACATTGCACTTTAAATGACGTAACTCAATGTAATTCAATACGTTGTTAGTTTTTGACACTTGTCGCTTTTGCCCTACTGCAGCCAGACAAAAACCTTGAAGAAAGCGACAACAAATGCTACGAAAACATAGAAATACGCACTCATGCCAGTGAGGTTTATCCGACCAGTGCTGTCGTGCTACGCTGCGTGGTTGAAGGAGGAAAATGTGACAAGATGAGCGCAGACTGAACGTGTGAATGCCAGAGAGGAACTAGTGCCTAAATGAAATAAGACGTCAGCTGTCTGGCAACACGTTTGGATACAGTAGAGACGACGCAGCGCGAGCACACGTACTGTGCAAGTCTGAGGCTACCTCTCTCTCCACCGCTACGTTTGGTTTTTAAGCGTTTGGTTTTTAAGCTATTGATTTTTGAGGTATAGTGCCCAGGGGCACCACATTGTCTTAATACGGGCCTGGTTGAGACTGCAACACAACCCCGCAGATTACCAACCAAAAAGAGTCAGAAATGTTTCCTAATGTCTCCGGTTTAGGGGCTCGGAAACGCCAGACCAGGGGGAATGAGAGGGGGAAACGTCAGAGCAGGGGGAATGAGAGGGGGAGACGCCAGAGCAGGGGGAATGAGATGGGAAACATAGCCAATATCTTTGGCTACTTTGACAACTCACATTCACACTGCTCTGGCGTTAAGAGATATTCTTTTTTAAGCAAAAAATTTAGCAATGTAAATGTAGCCTTAGTCAAGGGTACACTTTAATATCTGTTTATTTATGGAAAGTTATATAATTATCAGGATTTTCAACAATGTTATTGCATATTTTCCTGATATCATGCAGCCCTCATCAGGAACATTGCTTCTGATTGTCGTGCACATGTCTATCCATCCCCTACCCTGAACGCCACACTTCTTCCTGCTTTGGCACTGAACCTAAAATGTTTGTTGCTGATTCAGCCAATGAAAATTCTTCTGTGGCACCGCTCCACACAAATGGAAATATTCTAGATGTCTCGTGCATCATTTGAGATCCAAGTTCAACCGAAATGTTTGGTATCTTTGGAACTTTGAGGGCTTCTGTAAAGAACCCATAGGGGTTAAAAACTGTCAGACAAAATAAGAAAAAGAGACTTTAGAGACTTTAAATTTCTGATCTTTCATCCCGTTGTCGTTGTCTTTGATTCCAGGTTTGGTTCCAGAACCGGAGAGCTAAGTTTCGCAGGAACGAGCGCGCCATGCTGGCCAGCAAAAACGCCTCGCTCCTTAAATCTTACTCCGGAGACGTGACGGCGGTGGAGCAGCCAATCGTACCGCGCCCTGCACCGCGCCCAAACGACTACCTGTCCTGGGGCAGCGCCGCCCCCTACAGGTAGACTCCACAAGAACGCACACACACACACACACACACACACACACACACACACACACACACACACACACACACACACACCTGTTCACACTACGCTGATTCTGTACTAACGCTCGGCTAACACTGCTGTTCTGCAGCACAGAGGAAGAAGTCCTGCTTTCAAAAAGTAATAACAAAAATGTTTAACCAGTAAAATGTCTCTTCATTTGCAAATAAAGGGGTCAGGACATCATTTTTTTTAAATGTAATAAATGAGGTAATAAAACCCCTTCATTATAATGTAGTGTTTGCAAAATATTGCAGGTATCAACAGTAAAAGTTATGTAAAAAACAAGTAGTCTATCTTTGGGGATATTCATGCTTTTAACTTAGTTGAAGGAGGAAGAAAGGGAAGAAGATGAAAAGTAAGGACAGCAGGAAGAAAATAAGTAAAGAAACTACGCACAAAAGGAAGGAAGGGAGGACGGAAGGAAACAAGGAAAGAAGGGAATGATGTAGGAAAGGAAGGAGGGAGGAAGCAAAGAAGCAAAGGACAGAAGGAAGAAAAGGGAACAGGCAAGAGTGAAGGGCAGCAGAAAGGTAGAAAATAAAGAGAGAAAGTTACAAGATAGGATGTAATTAAAGGATGTAATTATATGAGTTTAACTCATGTTGGAAGCAGGGGAGTAAAAAGTTTAAAATCTCCCAAAATTCAAAATATTCAATGCCAAGTTGTACTGCAGTACCTAAAACTACTACTACTACTACTACTACTACTTCAGCACTGACTTGTCCTCGGCTTTCTGCTGCAGAACATCACACACACACACAAGTGTCTCCAGATGAAAAATACCACAATAACCACATGTTAACACCACCGTAACACACACACACACACACACACACACACACACACACACACACACACACACACACACACACAGAGACGCTGCTCTTTCTGTTATTGTTTCATTTCCTCCTGTTCCACCTGCACATACCTCTGACCGTCTCTTCTGATCCACCTGGACTCAAACTGTCAGCACACCGCCGTTTAATGTGTGTTATTCTATATTTTTCTTATTCTCTTCAAATCCCATCTTCAGACCCGAACCAACAATGTGTTAGTCCACCTCTCAATACTGTCTGACTTCCTGTCTGTGTCTCTCAGCTCCACGTTTCACCAGCAGCTTCCTAAAACAGCACGTCACCGTCAAACAATCAGGAGCAAAACAGGCATTTGTCGGGGACTATTTTCAGTGGCGTATTGATCCACATTTGGTGCTCCAGTGAGCATTAGGGGCAGCAGGGCGGTGTGTGTGTGTGTGTTTGGGATTGAGGCAGAATAAAGAAGAAACTACAGTGTGTGTGTTCATAATGAAGGAACATGTCACCCAGTGACACAGAGTGGCTCACTGATGGGTTTTTATGAGAGCGTTCTTCCCTGAAATAGAGAGGCGAAGTCCCTCCCCTTCAGGTGGACCTCATGGGACCTTAATTCGGAAAAAATATCAACGGTAGTGAACGGGCAAATAATTTTTTGATCCCGTTTGAATTAAGCCATGGATTACACATATGATGTCTGTCAATTTAAAAGATAATTTTTCAGCCGAAGAAAGTCTCAGTTAGCCGGAGGTTTGTCATATGACCACTTAGTTTAGTGTGAAACTGCTCAATGGACTACATCTCCCGTCTCACACAATCTACCTCACCTAGCTTAATGCTCAACTTGCTCGCTAGCTAGCTAGCTAGCTAGCTTAGCTCTGTTAAACAACACATGTAACGTTATCTCAGCTGCTGGGTTTTATCCAGTGAAGTGTTTTTAGCAGAGAAGCCAAAGAACGAGCGAGATCCTCGGCTCATTGGAGTAAGACATCATCCATGCAACTTTGAAGTGTGATAGTCTTTCTAATTACATATTTTCACAGTCTTGTACTTCAACAGTTTAACAATAAAATGAGACTTTCCTGACTTGCAAAATTATCTATTAAACTGATGAACATCATATGTGTAATTCATGGCTCGATTCAAACGGGATCAAAAAATAATTTGTCTTTCCCCATTGACTCCCGTTCATATTTTTTTATACCCCATTGATATAAACTATATCTGATGGATAGATGTCTATACCCTACCAGAAGTCGTTTGTTTGAGCAGTTTGTTTGTATGTCCTATATTCTAGTGGGCGTAGTAGTTACGACGTGAGCAAAGCAGGAAGTAAGGTGACCAAGTATAAGAGCGGCAAATATTACGCGTAAGTGGGGGAGGGGGTTGGATGGGTCAAACAAACACAGGACTGTCACCCAGGAGACCGGGGTTCAAGTCCCGTTTGGAAAACAAAAGGAAACGGGAGTGTTTTTTTAAACTTAGCGATAGTCGTGTTCAGCGTCACGTGCGTGTAACCTTCAGGAAGCAAAGTAACGTCTGATTTTAACCCAAAACATGGCCTTTTTCTAAACTTAAGTGGGCGTTCACAAAAAAAAAAAATGATCCGGCATTTTGCCGCAGGGTTGTGCGGCGGGGAGATTGTCAATGACGGCCCAGGAAACATTCAGCTGTTACACAAACTCCCGGCCAGTTCAGAGCCTGTGTTTGGGGTTGTAAAACTTTCTTGTGGCAGCGATAGAGGCAGTGTGATATCCTGTTTCCTGTACGGGACTCTCGCACCGCCTCAAAACCAAGGGGGTAAGCGAGCATCTGGAAAGCATCCCTCCTATTGGGAAATTCTGAGGCTAACAAGCCATCACCTCCTGTTAGCATCCCATTAACTCCCATTCATTTTGAAGTCACTTTGACAACGAATAACTTTACATCTGAAGCGTTTAAAGACTCTATTTGTCCATTGTTTATTTCTAAAAAAAACACGACAATGTATAAAAGGCTCCATTACCTTGTACCTCACGTTGTGGCTCCGTAGCAGACGCTTTTGTAAAAATAGGCTAACGATTTAGCTTCAGATACAGTATTAGGGACCACTAAGGCCTATATAAAAGAGACTTCAGATACAGTATTAGGGGACCACTAAGGTCTATATAAAAGAGACTTCAGATCCAGTATTAGGGGACCACTAAGGTCTATATAAAAGAGACTTCAGATACAGTATTAGGGGACCACTAAGGTCTATATAAAAGAGACTTCAGATACAGTATTAGGGGACCACTAAGGTCTATATAAAAGAGACTTCAGATACAGTATTAGGGGACCACTAAGGTCTATATAAAAGAGACTTCAGATACAGTATTAGGGGACCACTAAGGTCTATATAAAAGAGACTTCAGATACAGTATTAGGGGACCACTAAGGTCTATATAAAAGAGACTTCAGATACAGTATTAGGGGACCACTAAGCCCTAACCTGCAGCCTAAACGCACCACCCCCCAATTCAAAGTCAATAGGAAGACCTGCGTTTTTGCCGGACTGTCAGACGCAGCCTAACGTAGTAGTTTTGGTGCCTAAACATAACCACGCTGCGACCATTTCACAACATTAAAGACGATGAGTTGAGTTGAGTTGAGTTGAGGACTTGTTGGCTGTAATGATACATCAGGCTGTGAGACACACACAGTACTTACATCTATTCTTGGTTTGAGTCTCTTTTAACGGGATGTGTTGACAAGAGGAAATATATCACATATCTCGAGACTTACTTTAAAGACTTTTGTACCAACTACTTTTCAACGTAAGATAACGGTTGTAGGCGTGCAGTCCGACACTCTATAAAACAGGTTTGTTGCAGCTTGATGACAAAATGACTTTCAGACATGCAGCTGTGTACACCTGTTTCTCTTTTCTTTTTTCTGTCCCTCTCTTCTCGGCCGTGGCCTTCTGCCTGTTTCTCCTACAGCGCGTACACAACAGTCCTATCTTGCACACACACACATATATCTATTTTGTGTATTAATTTGTGTAACTAATTGTGTTGAATAAAAACAGCCTTTAGTTTGACTTTGTTAATTAAGCAGCGTCAGGCTTCAATATTAAACCTCTGAGCTAGAGACATAGGGGGACACGAAGACGAAGACAACGTCTCCTCACTGAGGGACAGATGTACTGATTGTTTAGAAACCACAAACATTGATGGTTACTCTCTGACTTTTCCAGACTCTGTGTGTGTGTGTGTGTGTGTGTGTGTGTGTGTGTGTGTGTGTGTGTGTGTGTGTGTGTGTGTGTGTGTGTGTGTGTGTGTGTGCATGCTTGCGTGTGTGTGTGTGTGTGTGTGTGTGTGTGTGTCTGTGTGCGTGCATGTGTGCGTGCGTGTGTCTGTGTGCATGTCTGTGCATGTGCGTGTGCGTGTCTGACTGTGTGTGTGTGTGTTTGTGCGTCTGTGTGTGTGTGTGTGTGTGTGTCCGTGCGTGCGTGCGTGTGTGTGTTTGTGTTTGTGCATGTATCTGTGTATCTGTGTGCGTGTTTTGTGTGTGTGTGTGTGTGTGTGTGTGTGTGTGTGTGTGTATCTCTGACCTTTTTCGGTCTTTCTCTCTTCTCTGCCGTGGCCTTCTGCCTCTGTTTCCTCTGCAGCCGCATTCACAACAGTCCTATCATGCACGCACACACACACACACACACACACACACATATATAGCTCATCTAACTCCAAAACTAATTGTGTTGAATAAAAACAGCCTTTTCCTCGCCCTCAGTCCCGTCGCTCCCCTCTGTCAGCATGAGCAGGGCAGGCCCAGATCCTGTGACCCTCCTGACGAGGTGATAATGTGAAAACAAACCGTACGAAATCCTCTGTTGACCCCTGTGACCCCCCCCCCCCTCTCTCTCTCTCTCTCTCTCTCTCTCTCTCTCTCTCTCTCTCTCTCTCTCTCTCTCTGCTACACCACACCAGATAATCCACGCTATACACACAGAGAGACTGAGCTCTACCGGGCAACATTTTTTGTGACTCTGGTTACATTGGTTGTGATTTACAGTAATCCTCCGTTAGGAAATAGGTGTAAAATGTCAACCCCACCCACCCCCCCACAAGTGGCCACGGCTCAGACTCCCCGAGAGCTTTTTTGGCCGGACGCGGAGCAGCGAAGGAAGGGGTGGGGGGATCTTTCTTTGTGAAACAAGATATAATGCTACGTGGAACACGCTAATGTGGTGCTAACACTTGACTGTATATGATCCTAAAGCTGGTATCCGATGCCGGAGGGGGGGCCAGTGCGAGTGCCACAGAAAATGCTGCCCTCAGAGAACAAGTACGCTTTCACTTTACTACATTCCTGTTGAAGAAAACTCGCCGTATTCTCCTTTTTTTTTTAAAGAAGAATACTGCAGTTTCTTTTTTTGTACATTTTAGTACATTTAGTGTTTTCCAAAAGATTTTTTGCATTTTTCTGATTGTGTTTCTTGAATTGGATTGTGTCTTTTTGAATGTTTCTCTGTCCGTTTTACACTTTTACACTTTTAAAGGATCGTACCAGTGTTTCTGCACATTTCAACCCATTCTCAAAAAAAGCATTAATTTAATGTTTTTTTTTTTTTTTTATAATTTCTTCCTTTCCTCTGGCAGCCGTTGGTTTCTACAGTAGAAGAGACTCGACCAGTGAGCATCATGTCTGCTCGTTTGGTAACTTTCTAAATCCATCTGCACTCACAGCTGAATTATCACACAAGAACCCCACAGCGCACAATGCTTTCAACACAAAACCCTTGAGCCAAACAGCTTTTACAAATCAAGAAAAGTTAAATATAATAATTCTGTGTTAACCCTTGTGTTGTCTTCTCGTCAACCAACCAAATTTTTGTTTTTTCTGGGTAAAATTTTTAAATGTGAACTTTTTTTTCAACCTTTTGTTGTTCTATTCACAATTGTCATTTTGCTGATGTTGTTGATTTTTTTCCCAGGTTTTTTTTTTCACTATATTGTCAATATTTTTTTCAGCGATTTTCTTTAAAGTTTTTGTCAATTTCTTTTGCCCGCGTTTGTGAATCCTTTCCTGACATTTTTGTCACTTTTTTTCAACGTTCTTTTGTCATTTTCTTTTTTCAAATGCTATAAAATTAAATATAACACCCACATTAAATAAAAGTAGTGAACTGATCATTTATTTTACCTATAATGTCAAGAGTAAAGGTTGTATGGAACCATCCACGTTAGTTTCTTGGAACATTTGGTTGAAAGAAACCCAAATTTCTGATATGGAAACTTTGGACCCGAGGACAACAGGAGGATTTAAAGGGAGAACGCACATTAATCAACACGAGTACAGAGTCCGACATGTAAACGTGCCAGATTTAGCCATACAGGCTAATTTTCATCTGCAGTCCCTATAGCAGGTTGATGGCTTAAAACAATAGATACACTACAGCAACACAACAAATACACATAAAACTAGAAAGACATAAAGGCATAGACAATTATAATGACACAACCACTATTCCAGATAAGGACTACTGGCAGGTTGATGGCATGAGGAAAACCCAAGTCTCATACACCGTAGACACAGGTGAAAGTGCATAGACACACATCAACAACACATTAAGCACACACACAGACACACTACTATAGCGATGAGATGACAAACACATTATTCTGGATTATGGAAGCATATCTGGTTAGTCAATAACCAATTTTGAATGTCTTCCTGTCGACCGTGCAACGTTTTTCTTTTTCTGAGTTCTCTTTCAACACTATTGTCGCTTTTCACAATGTTTTTATCACTTTTTCCGATGTTCTGTCGATTTATTTCAGTTTTTGCGACATGTTTGCCACTTTTTTTAAACGTTCTTTTGTTTAATTTTCTTCAAATGCTATAAATTTGAATAAAACACCCACACAAACACGTTATTCTGGATTATGGTAGCATATTTGATTAGTCAGTAACCAATGGTGAATGTCTTCCCATTTTAGTTTTTCTGCGTCAAAATTCAAAAGGAAAACTCTTAAAACAGTCAACTTTTTCAACACTATTGTCACTTTTCCCAATGTTTTTGTCATTTATTTCCGCATTTTTCGTCTCGTTTCTCTGTGGTTTTGAAGCTTTTTTTCATTTTTTTGTCACTTTTTCCAATGTTTTGTCGATATTTTATATTATATTTATATTAACTTTCTTTTATTAGATTTTTTTTCAAATGCTATGAATTCGAATGAAACACCCACATTCAATGAAAGAAGTGAACTGATAATTCATTTGACTCGTGAAGAGTAATAGTTGTATGGAAGCCAAATCTCTGATAAAGAAACTTTTTGAAAATGGGACAAATTTGACCCGAGGACAGCAGGAGGAGTTAAGAAAGAACTTTACTTACATATAAATACTACGGTTAAAAGCTGTTTTATGTTAAATCTTCACATAAAGATGATAAATACCCTCATTCCTTCTTAATTCTCGTTTTTCATGTTTCAAGACTTGGAAACGACATTCAATCGTTATTTCGTTATTTGTCTCTTTGTGCAGATAATTGTTACGCAGCTCCTGCAAAGAGCTTGTGTGTGTGTGTGTGTGTGTGTGTGTGTGTGTGTGTGTGTGTGTGTGTGTGTGTGTGTGTGTGTGTGTGTGTGTGTGTGTGTGTGTGTGTGTGTGTGTGTGTGTGTGTGTGTGTGTGTGTGTGCCTCCTGATGATTCATGAATGAAGAGAACCAAACTGAGTGAAAGTCACAAGAGAAGTCTTTAGTTTGGGGAAAGAAAGTGAAAAATGGATGTGTAGGAACAGACACTTTAACAACAACAGAAGCAGACGAGACGATCTCCAAAATAAAACGCAGCCGTAAATCGACTTCTGCCGTGAACTGAAAACAAAGGCGGCGCAAATTTATGACTTTTTGGTTCAAAACAAAACAAAACAACTGAATAAATCATGCACGGAGAGAAAAAAAACAACCTCTTTTGCAAAACACAACAAACAACAGACAGAGATATAAGATATAAGGTGAAAAAACAGAGAAGGGGAAAAAATGAGAAAAGACAAATTAAACTAAACACACATTTCTGTAACACTTTACAATAAGGTACACAAAAAAAATAGGTAGTTAATGATTAGTTACCCTTTTTCAAAACGGTAGTTACCCTTTTTCAGAAGGGTAAGGAATGATTAGTTACCCTTTTTCAAAAGGGTAACTACCCTTTCAAAAACAGTAACTAATCTTTAACTATCTATTTTTTTTGTACCTTATTGTAAAGTGTTACCCACATTTCACAAAAATTCAATAATTTCTTCAGTGCAAAAAACAATCTGACAGGAAGCTGGCCCGAAGCTTTCCGCCACATCTCTCAGGACCTTCATCACACTGTAATCGTCGATGAAGTCCCCGGGAAGTGTGGTTGAAAGCTCGGGGACTCTTTGCTAAAATCTTTGTATTTGTCATTCTGCCATTTGTTCTACTTTAAAGGTGCCCTGCCATACAAAACCACTTTTATTTGCATTTTTTGAAATATGTTAGGTCCATATGTGTTTGTGTTATGTTGTGAATGTGAAAATGAACTGTTACCTCCTCTGTCAGCTCTAGCCACTGGACAGAAATAAGCAGAGAAATCAGACCGATCACAACAGCTGGTCAGTTTGACATCATGTTGCCTGAGCTCATTACTATTCATGAGCTCGCCCAGTTGGGCTGGGTAAAGGATGCTGACAGCCGGGCTCTCATTGGCTAGCTGTTAGCCAATCAGATTCAAACAGCTTAGCTTGTTGAATATTAATGAGAACTGGCACAAATCGAACCAAGCCTTCCTGCAGGCTTTCTACACCGCGCTAGAATGGCTTGAAACAAGGTAACCAAGGTTACAGAGTCCATGGTAGAACTTCAGACATCACCACAAAGTAATGAAATATGTGTGGCAGGGCACCTTTAAGTTAATCTATACTGTATTCAGACTCAATAACTCATTTTTTGTCAAACAAAATTAACTGTAAAGTTTTGGGATATGTGCCAATTAATTTTTTACAACAATGTACCTTTGAGGGTGCCACCCCAGTGACAAGCTTTTTATCCTTAAAGGCAGTGTTAGTGGGGGAGGACAACAAGTTCATAGTCGATGGGAAGACAAAACAAGGTTTAAGAGAAAGTCACGGGATATACAGTCAGGTCAAAATGTGCAAAAACACTGGTTCACTTCCTGGAGGGGATTTTTTTTTTTTCGGGGGGTTGTGAGTGTCTGAACGTCACATTTAGTCCACATCTCCGTACATGATCAGTGATACCTGTTTTTGTTCCCCCTTTTTCCATATTTCCACAGCTGCAGCTCACGCTGAGCTTCAGCTCGCTGTGAGCCACAGGTGATGTAACCCCCACTTTTCCCTCCCCCCTTGCTCTTGTCTCTCAGCGCCATGGCAACCTACCCGCCCACCTGCTCCAACACCAACACGTCCCAGGGCATGAACATGGCCAACAGCATCGCCAACCTGCGGCTCAAAGCCAAGGAGTACAGCTTGAACCAGGTGCCCACGGTCAACTGAGAGGAGGAGAAGCCGGGGGAGCGCTCCGGCCCTGGACCCCCGCCGACGGACCCCGTCTCTGGGTCCAGCATCATCTCACACACCCCGGATCCTAAAGCCTGCTCTTCTTTTTTTTTTAACAGAGCAGCCCCCACTGTGGCGATACTACACCTATATGCAAAAATTGTTTGGACACCGAGCGCTGGCAGGATGGTTTTTCCCCAAAAGCCGCCTTTTTATTTTGATTTTATTTTGATTTTTTTTTTATTCTCCTGAGCATCACTGAACTCTACTTTTGTACAAAAAAATAATAAGAGACACCTAGACTGGATGCTGTAGCCGACAAATATCTGCGTAGTTTTACAATTTTGTGATTGTGACTGAAATGGAAAGATGGTTTTTATTATTATTATTTTTTTTAATCAGAGAACTTGTTCTCGACGGAGACTCGTGTAAGGACTACATGGATTTTCCCTTTGCCCCCCCCCCCCCCCCACCAATCGTGGCTGTCGGATAGAATGACGCCAGATTTGGGATCAACAACACTATTTTTTCATCAACAAAACCGCGAGGACTTCCTCTGACATTTATGCAATTAAAAAGAGAAAGATAATTTGTTTTTTTTCCACATTTCTTTCCATGTTATACCACTGATGACGAGCATTTTGATTTTCATGTAATAGTCCAATATAAAGGAAAAGGCTAATGTATTTTCTGAATCCAAAAAACCATCTCTTAATATCCTATGATATCCTTTATTTGTAACGGAATAAAAAACTTGTAAATTAATAAAAATGCATTACAAGCAATGCAACGGCACGGTGTCAAATTCCACAGATTTCAACAAAAGACAACTTTTTTTGGGGGGGCATTTTTAGGTCTTTATTTTCACAGGACAGATGAAGACATGAAAGGGGAGAGAGGGGGGAACGACATGCAGCAAAGGGCCGCAGGTCGGAGTCGAACCTGTGGCCGCTGCGTCGAGGAGTAAACCTCTATATATGTGCGCCTGCTCTACCAACTGACCTAACCCAGCCACATAAAAAAATAACTTTTTTTTAAAGATTATTTTTCGGGCTTTTCTGCCTTTAATGGACAGGACAGCTAGGTGAGAAAGGGGAAAGACATGCAGGCAATCATCACAGGTCGGACTTGAACCCTGTACCTCTGTATATGTGCGCCTGCTCTACCCACTGATCCAACCCGGCCACCAAAAAGAGAACTTTTAAGAGGGAAATCTATGGTTGCTTCAATGCAGACAGACTCTAATCATGCTTCAGAAAAGTATGTATTGATAGTTAAGAGCATTTGGGAGAGCAGAGTGATGCTGGAGCCAGCCCGTGACGTGCACGCTCCATAAAAGAGAGATTTACAACTCGAGAACAGATTCTCCTTCACAGAAACCTCAAGCTGTTCCTGCTTTGTGTGTTTTCGTTCCTCCCTGATTACCACAACCTGAATATTTCCATCTTAAAAACAGGATATTTATGAGCAGGGAAATCCTCTCCTTAATACGGAGGGCCCCTGGGCCTCCTTTCCCCCCCGCGGCATGTCATACAAGGTGTTTCTTCTCCTTGGCCCCTCACGACCTCCGACATCAACAAACACACGTCGACGCTGGTCCTCGTACGGCGCACACTGGGCCATAAAAAGTGGGCTCCAATCAAAGCTGCTGCTGATGCGGTAGCGTTTCCATTTTTTTCACACAAACACGTCGTCTGTGGGAATATTTAGGTTTTTTTTTGGGGAGAGTTTTATAGTTTACAACTCAGAAATACTCGAGAAAAGTGCAAACGCTTGATTTGCTTCTGCCTTACCCTTGAAAATATTCAACATTTAATTTTGCTTTGGCGATGGCAAACATTATATACATTGTGACAGTTTGTCTGCAACATATTCTGGATTGCTTTCGGTTAAATTTGGCATGAAAGTGAACACATTCACTTTCAGTTATTTCAGGAAACTTTTATCTAGTAAAGTTTGGCGTTGGCTTTTGTCTTCCCGCTGTGTCTTCGTGCTGTTCCTTTGGCGTCCACCATCAGTTATTCAGTGTTTTTCGACCTCCTGTTTCCTTTTATTGTTCAAGTGCTCTTATTTCAGTTCAGCTTTGACATGCTGGTTCTTTACAGAATACCTTATATCATCATTTTTCACTTTCCTGATTCAGATTTTTACATTCAGCACGTGATGTGCTCACAAAACATCCCTGTTGCTGAGTGGAAATAGAACCTAGATGAAAGACTTTTTGTAAAGAGTTCTTAGAGGGAATGAAGTCTTATAATTTGACTTTGACTTGTGGCGTGTAATCCATCAGATCTGAAAAGCAGGACAAAAAAATGTAGGGAGCTTTTCATCATTTCATAATCTCCGGTGTGGGAGGTTTCCCTGCTCTGAATTGAAATTGAATGTCAGACTTTTGCCTGTACTATTTTCTGTGGTGAAGTTGAAGGATCTAAGCACTTCTTCCGCTTGTTTAAGCCCAGCTGTGTGTGAGCTGAGCGGGGGTTATAGTCCTAATAAAGAGGCGCTTCATTGACGCGATGACTCAGGTTGTTTTTTTCCTGACTCGTATGCCACATAAAAAAAAAGAAGGGGATATTTCTCTCTCTTTTCTGTTGTTGGGCTGTTACCCTGAGCCTCGCTGATCCCTGACTGTGGTATGTCCAGTGTCAGACCCCTGTACCCCCCCCACCCCCGCCAGGCGCCTGCTCTCACCTTTCACGGCCAGGGCCTGGCCTGACCTGAAGTGATTCCAGATGTGGAGATCTATTTTGACCCCCCCCCCCTTCACCCTTTCCCTCCTCCTCTTTCTTCCTCCTCCTCCTCCTCCTCCTCCCCTATTGGCCCCCGAGGCTGCGGCCAGCCACTCCATCAGGGCTGACAGCGTCCCCTCGGACAGCGTCTCTCCTCGCCTCAGCACATGACATGCAAGGCAGCACCCCCCCACACTTCCCACCACCACCACAGCACTCTCCGTCCCTGCCTCACCCACCCACCCACCCCCATCCTCAGCAACACATCTGGAGCTCATTACAGAGGAGACAGTGAGAGCGAGGGAGGGGCGGGTAGTCTGCGTGCACAGTGTGTGTGTGTGTGTGTGTGTGTGTGTGTGTGTGCAAGAGAGCGGGAAAGAGAGTGTTTGTTAACCCTTCTCCCTTAAAACATCCACCTTTTTTTTCTCTCCCCTCTTTTACTCTCTTTGTTTCTTTTCATCAGCGGTGGAAGAAGCATTCGGATCCTTAACTTCAGTAAAAGTACTAATGCCACACTGTAAAAAAATACTCTGCTACAAGTAAATGTCCTGCATTGAAAATGTTACTTAAGTGAGAGTATTTAAGTAGCACCAGGAACAGGTACGTAAAGTATTAAAAGTAAAAGTAATCCATGCAGAAAAATCCTCCCATTTCAGAAACTGGAAACGATCCAAACCGTTGTGTCAATCAACTAAGTGTTTAATTGGCTAATTATTTCAGCTGTGACCTATATATTGTTGGGTAGTTTATAATAATACATCGTATTTTATGAAAAACATGTGTTTTGTGAGCAAAGATCTTCATTTGTAAAGTAACTAAAGCTGTCAGATGAATGTAGTGGAGTAAAAAGTCCAATATTTCTCTCTGAAATGTAGTGGAGTAGAAGTAGAAAGTGGCACGAAAAGAAAAGACTCAGGTAAAGTGCAAGTAGCTCAACATTTGGACTACTGGAGTACATGTACTTAGTTACATTCCACCGCTGCTTTTCTTTCCTAGCTTCTCTAGCTCTCCCTCCGTCCCTCGCTCTCTTCTCGCAGTGATCTTTGTCTCGCTGTCAGTGCCACATGATCACAAATACTTTATTAATGAGCGGTTTTGGAACAGCTTTTGCTCGGCACATGAAAAAAAAAAAAAAAAAAAAACCAAGGAGAGAAGAGAAAATCTCGGAACAGCTTGAGTGAAATACTGCACAGCTGTTAACAGTGTGTGGTTTTGGGTGAACAACCAAAAGAATTTCCCCGAGATGTGGAGTTTCCACGCAAAGTCAAGTTGACTGAGAGGTTGCACTGTTTGTGTGATTAAGTCACTATTATTACACACTTTTCATAAACACAGATGCAGGCTGGAATACACCCTCTGGTGGGCTGTAAAGGAAACATAATTAACTTCAAACTGCCATCTCAAGGTGAACGCTGATGACCATATGTACGGTACGCCGATTGCCAACGAGCGCTTGTTTCTTTTCTTCAGGATGCGAGGAAATCTGGCTGTTTAGATGGTTACTTTTTTCTGATTACCATGGACTATTTGTGAAAGAATGCACAGGATTTCACAATAGTTTAATGGCCTAAAAAGTCATTAAATCCTCTCAGAACCTGGAGACCATGTGAACTTTAAAGGGTAACTCCAGTTCAATAGAAAACAGCCCATAATCTCTTCGATTTACATTCATGTTGGATATTTCTGCAGGTTACTGGTTTCTTCAAGTGCCATAGGCGTATCATGTGGTTGCAACCTCCACTAGTCTTGCATTGCCAGGATGCCGGGATGGGAGAAAAACGGGCTCTGTGTTTATTGGCATTTCTTTAAACCAATCACAATCATCTTGAGCGGGGCTAAGCTCCGGATGAAGCCACGATGCCTCTCTGCAAAATAGCCTCGGGAAGGAACTTGTTTTGGTGGAACATGTGTACGTTCAAAAGTAGTTTTAGTCATGCAACAGAAAACTCAGATTGGACCGATAGTCTAGCTAGCTGTCTGGATTTACCCTGCAGAGATCTGAGGAGCAGTTAACCATAATCCAATCCAAATCCACCGGAGGTTAGAATTTACAAACGAAGGTAACAGCACAGCCGAAAACGGATATCCGAAAAGAGGGACGTCCGGCAGAACAAGAGCAATCCCGGAAGTGGATATAGACTACCACCCCCCCCAATAATTAAAACTGGCCAGTGCAACCACTCCAAAAATCTTTTGTAATTTCCTTTCCATAAATACAGACATTTGAAACATAACTTAATGCA
The DNA here is from genome assembly GCF_004354835.1 of Perca flavescens. Classification (NCBI taxonomy): domain Eukaryota; kingdom Metazoa; phylum Chordata; class Actinopteri; order Perciformes; family Percidae; genus Perca; species Perca flavescens. Next base: position 35,349,616 of record NC_041339.1, on the reverse strand, counting down.
GAAAAGGCAGAAAGTGTGGTGCGCTGAGATCAAATCACCTATCATGTTTAGGCGGCTTAAAGTTGGAGTCAGGGGATTCTGAAAAAGAGATTGTTGATATTTGAACTTGATACCCAAACAAATTCATTCCTCCCGTCGGTGCTCATTTTAGACGGCCCCTCTCGCTCCTGCTGCCTTTCTCTTAATACATCCATTGCCTTTCCCCTGTCCTGCGCACAAACATAACAGTGTTGCCTGGCACTTTGTTTGTTTCCCATTTACAGAGCCAGGTCTCTGTGTGAACACCGTAATTATTTTCAACACACACAGAACGGACAGCTAGTGGACTATTGAATTTGACAAAAAATGTATTGGATTAGAACAGCACACTCTACCCTTAAAGAGATATTTTGCCGATTTTAAACCTGCTCTGTGTCATCTTTGTGTTTTCAGATCGGAGAAGGTCCGACACCATTTTTTGCTTCCTGAGACCGATTCCGATACATTAACTTGCATATCGGCCAATACAGACTACCGATCCAATACCAGTGTGTCATATATATGTGTCATATATGTTATATGTGTCATATATGTCATACATTATGTTTTAACAGCAGTGTACTACTATCCCTGTATGGATCGTTGTTCGGTCTGGCTCGGGTTAAACTCTTTGTGAACCATGAACAAACACCAACAATGAACGCCATAGAACTTTCTTTTATTATCCAGTTTGACAGTGAGTCATGACGGAAAAAGAACACAAATAAACTACTGTAAAGTAGATTTTCTTGCATGAACTCCAGTACTTTAACGATACCAGCATTTTATAGGCAGCATCAGAGGCTTTTCCGAACATCTCTAGTTTAGATGAACAGTGTTTGGCTTCCCTCTGTGGCGTCACAGACGTCCACCGAGGTCGAAGCAAAACAACGTGCTTCAGGTCGTCCTGCAGATCTCAGCAGACCGCCGCTGCTGCGCTACTCCGTGCACTGGCGCCACGGAGGGAAACCAAACACTGTCCACACAAAGATGACACAGAGCTGCATTAAAAACAGCAAAGTATCCCTTCAAGCGTGGTTGAGTTTGCTGACCAAAGAACTTTTTTCTTTTCTTCCTTAACCATCACAAAGTTGCCGAGTGCAGATCTGATGTCGTTGAACATCATCTGGGGTTTTACATCGCCCAATATCTCTAATTTAAACAGGGTTGCATGAAGTTTAGCCAACTGAGACTCCTCGTTATTATAACTTAGGTCTTATTTTGTTTTGGACATCATCAACAAGTTAATTTCGGAGATCTGGAACACAGATAAATCCATAAAAAGAGTTGTCATATGATCAAACAGGTTGTAAAAAAGCAAACATAATAATACAGTTTATCTTATCCACCTGAGTGCACCTGACAGGTTGCTAATAATCCCTCATTGCACAGGAGAACTGTGTGCACACAACTACAGTAACTACGGCATAAGTTAAAGTGTCTGACAACATTATAGAAAGGATCCCTTCAGAGATAAACCTTTAAAACCTCTTTGAGACCTTTCTGTTTAACCAGAAACAGCTCTGAAGTCGCTAGCACTAAACCCACCAGACTCTATTTAAAAAAGCACTACTTTTAGCTTATACAGAGCAAACATATTTAGACATGTTTTTATTTTGATTCTGTTGGCTTTGAATGAAGTGTATTTTACGTTGCTAAAATTACTGTTTATTTACATGGAGTCTGGTGGGTTTAGCGAACGCAATTTCAGAAAGGTCGACCTCCTTAGAAATCCTTTCCATAATGTTGTCAGACACTTAGAATATTAATCTGTGTCTGTCAGCAGCAAGAAACGGTAGTTACCCTTTAATGGGACAATGCAATAATAAATACGCAAGAAACTAAACATACACAATATAATTTGACAACATAACTCATATGATAACAACAAAACAAACACATACAAAATAGGTGGTTTCTTTGTTACAAGAATATTCCTAAAAATGCACATAATGATTAGAATAGTCTATTTTTCTATTGGTCACCCTATTGGTGCCCCAACAAGCTTTCGAGCTTTTTCTTCTTTCTCTCTTCGAATGACAGAACATTTCCAAACTCAAGAAGTACAGGATATGTCAGCGCAAACCTAAATGTCACGCTGTATTTTCCCATGCTGCATGTAACACAGCGACAAAGATAGTTTCTGTCTTGTCCTGGAAGTAACTTAATTACGGTGTTCATAAAAAGCTTCTGGCTCAACTTTAAATGGCGGCTGTGAGCGTTCTGGTCCTGGATGAATTAGCATTTTTCATGTCTCTGGGCCCCGCCGAGGCCCCAAAACAACAATTATGGTAAACGGCATGACGTGAGCTCCGAGAAATCGTTACTATATATAAGCATCGCGCGGAGTTCATATTCCCTCATGGCACATGAACTATTTAAAGTATTTTGCAGGACTATCTCGGTCTCTTACAGGAAGTTTCGCCCTCTCGCAGCAGAACACGTGTACGACCTGGGAAATATGTAAAAGGTCTCTCCGGAGCACAGACAATAACTGAGCCGACCTGGTCCGTTTCGCCTGTTGATAAAGCATAAAGTGTACCGTAATAACTTATTACCCAATTCTTTGGTACATCTTTAAGCCAACTTCATTCCAACTAGTTTAACCCTTGTGTTTCCCTCGGGTCAACTTTGACCCATTTTCAAAGTGTTTCATATCACAAATATGGGTTTCTTTCTACCAAAATTGCCCAAACCAGTCTGTGATCCACTCAACATCCTCTGATCTTGACTATTAGTCAAAATAATTCATAATTTCAGCTTTTTTTAAACTCAAAAATGAGGTATAATGTCATATCAATTAGGTTTATTGACCATGAATTTAAAAAAAAGCATTGAAAAGAGTGACTAGAGCGCCTGTGTAGCTCACCTGGTAGAGCGTGCTCCCATATACAGAATTAATGAATGAATGAATTCCCATATGCGTGTCATAACAGACTAGTATATATGTCAAATATTAGCCAGGATATCCCCAGGTCAAAATTAACCGATACATTTTCATTCACAAACAACAAAGAGCTGACAAAAAAAGGGGGCAGACTATTTTAGGAATAATTGTCTTGAAAATGGGTCAAACATAAGGTTTAAAATCCGTTTCGGCCCTCCTGTTGTCCTCCGGTTAAATTTGACCTACTTTCACAAAGTTTCTATATAGTAAAGTAAAATAAATGACCAGTTCACTACTTTCACTGAATTTGGGTGTGTTATAAAATGTTATAGCATTGATAACAATTTAACAAAATTGATAAAAGAACACTGAAAAAGTGACAAATGTTGGAAAAAGCTTCAAAAACTTGGAAAAACAAAAAAAATGTCAAAAAAATGCAGAAAAAAACAACATGAACATAAAACAAAAATGCAGAAAAAGTGACAAAAACAAACAAAAGTGCAGAAAAAACGACAAAAAAGCGACAAAAACATCAAAGAAATGCAGAAAAAAACGACATAGACATAAAAAAATTCACAAAAAAGCGACAAAAACTTTGCCAAAAGTCACCAAAACTTGAGTTTTAATTTTAAATTTTGACCCGGAAAAACTAAAAGGTGCACGGTCAACGGGAGGACAAACACAAGGGTTAAAACTGTCTCTTCCACGGCTGACACAAAGCAGCCAAAACCCTTTAAAAGACAGCGTTATCTGACAGATTCCAAGCAGAGCCTGTTGAGCGGCCGTGATCGTACGGTGTTAAGTGTGTGATACACTGTCCAAACTTCAGGCTCTTTCAGCTCACTTTGAAGACATGTTGTATAAGAGAGGGTCAGCAGAGCTGCAAATCCCTCCTCTCCAACGGCTCCAACGGGCTCCAACTGGCAGGCTTCAAAAATGAGTTCAGACAGGAAGCAGCCCAACATCAGACAACTGGGACTTCAACCCACCCGGGACAGTTGAGCTGATGACAGTATCTGAAGTGTCCATGTGTAACCTTTTCACAGATTATCAGCTGTCTCACGCCCTCTGCTGGACGCCACTGCTCCACACAGCTGCAGGACAGGAGAAGCTGCCAAAAAAACTGACCAAGTATGGTTCCTCAATTTAATAAAGTAAAGAGAGACACTCATCTTGTGAAGTAATTGGTGTAAATGCATGCTTCCTAAAACACCTTAGTTTTTTAACCAAATTGCCTGAAATTAATTGTTTAAATGGTTTCAAAACAGCATCCTGAATGAACTTTGACATAAAGTCCACTCAAAATCCTCCGATCTTAGTCAAAATAATTCATAATGTTCTGCTTTTTTAACTCAAAAATTAAGTATAATGTCATATATATTGGGTTTTTGAACATGAATTTTAAAAAAAGGGTTGAAAACATTGACAAAAAAGCGCCAAAATTGTAAAAAAAAAAGTGATAGAAATCATTCTATTTTAGCCCGTTTTAGTCGGATATCAAAGAAGAAAGTGTGGGACAGGTTGCTGCACTAGAATCAAGGACTTGCTCGTAGGAAATACTTCGAAGAAGAAGCCGACAAAACAAGCACGCCACAGGATCCATCCAGCTGTTCCGGAGCTTTCGATTACAACCCACTGTCTTCCTCAGCAGATGGAGTCTCCAAGTGGTTGATTTGGAGTGAAGCAACCTGAACTGGAGCATGCAATGTCTGAATAAATCGCGGTGTGAATGCTGTCTGCTGAAAGGCTGATACTGCACGGGATTGCTGGCTTGAATGTGCAAGAAGAAGGTGAAGTTTAGTCGGAACAGGTTAATAAAAAGAAGGAATGGGTTTAACCCTTGTGTTGTTTTCCCGTCGACCAGGAAAATTTCTTTTTATGGGTCAAAATTTAAAATACAAGCTTTTTATTCAGCGTTGTGTTCGTCTTTTGCGATACTTGTCTCTTTTCCTGATGTTTTTGTCACTTTTTTCGTCGTTTTTGTCACTTTTCTCGATGTTTTTTAAGCTTTTCCCAATGTTTGTCACTTTGTTCCAATTTTTTTTGTCCCTATTTCCAAAGTTTTTTCCCCCACCCGATGGTTTTTAAGCTTTTTCTGACATTTTTCTCACTTCTTTTATCGTTTTATTGTTTTTCAAATGGTATGAAATTGAATAAAAAATCCCAAATTCAGTGATAGTAGTGAACTGATCATTTATTTTACTTGTGAAGAGTGTTATATGGAACCATCCATGTTATTATTTTTTGACAATTTGGTTGAAAGAAAACCCAAATTTCTGATGTAGAAACTTTTTTTAAATGGGTCAGATTTGACCCGAGGACAACATTAGGGTTAATTAGTATACATGGCATTGAAAAGTTCAATAATACCAATAATGAGAATTCATAATAATAATAATTTTCTGTGTATTTGTTGCATTTTAAAGTTTTTTTAAAAAAAGATTTTCAACGTTACTGACGCCTTTATCAAGGTGTTTTGGACAGTTTTTCTCGCACTTTTGTCACCTCTCTTTTTTTTCAAAGTTTTTGGAGCTTTTTCCGATGTTTTTTGATAATTTTGCGCTTTTTTTCAATACGTGTATACATGTCCCGTGACAGATAGTTGGAGATCTCAACCCCCCCCAATGTTGAACCCAAAGTTATGCCCATGTGTGAAATATAATGATAGAATATTTTTTAAAAGCTGATGTGTAGCTGAACTAGAATCAAGAACTTGATCTTAGAAAATACCTGAAACAAGTTGACCAATCAATTACACCACAAGCTCCCTCCAGCTGTTCTGGAGCTTTCCGTTATAACTCACAGTCTTCTTCAGCAGATGGAGATGCATGGGAAACAAGACTTTACAGACTCAAATACAGACAACAACCGACTTGTAATGATTGAATTGTGTGTGTGTGTGTGTGTGTGTGTGTGTGTGTGTTTTATGAGAACATTTCCAAACCCTTCTGACTTTAGGAGAAATGTTTTGACTCCCATTACAAACTGTCTGGTAAGGTTTTTAAATACTATGAAGGGCTGAGTATCGCTTGAAACGAATATATGAATTTGATATTCGACCATAACACTAATATTGCATACTATCATTTAGAGTCTGAGAGAGAGAGAGAGATTTGACTTCTTTAATGTGTATATGTCTGTGATAAAATGACGCTTGTGTGTGTCTCTGTCTCTTTGTGTTTCTCCTGGGTTCCTCTGAGCTGCTGACTGAGGCCGAGAGGAAGGAACTACAAACTCCATCTGTAGTGGAGTTGTCTCTAATGCGCTCCACACCGGCCAGTTGGAGATGATTATTGGGAGAAACATGACACTGCATGGGCTTGGATCAAATCAGCCGCATGTGGGCACATGTTACAGGTCTGGGCATGCATGTAGACGTCCTAACACGGGATAGAGAAGTGTGTGTGTGTGTGTGTGTGGTACAAGAGAGAGGGATACAGTTTATGTGCCTTTTGATCAGCGCCTAAACTTGAGGCTATGAGGAATGTTTCTTTTTCTCCTTTGAAGGCAGCTTGAGTTTTCTGTAATAGTTTTGTTTCAGCTGGGGCCTGTGTGTGTGTGTGTGTGTGTGTGTGTGTGTGTGTGTGTGTGTGTGTGTGTGTGTGTGTTCAGCGTGGTATAAATGGGGGGGCGAGCTCTGAAATGAATATCATTGTCACATCTTGTGCCAGAGCAAATTCCGCGTCCAAAACGAGCAGTTGGAAAAATCTGTCTTACATTTTCCTTCACTGGTGGCTGTGCATGCGCTCTGCCCCTCCAACTCTTTCTCTCTCACACACACACACACACACACACACACACACACACACACACACACACACACACACACACACAAACTTGCAGATCCAGTTGGCCTGCAGCAAGTGGACCCCACAGTTTATTTTTTTCTCAATTATCCATTTAGTGTAAGTGGCAGGCGCCTGATGGGCTCCACGGCGAGAGGAAATGTTTGCATTGTCCTCATTTAACAATGGCGTTTAAACTAATACCTGATTAGCTCTGAGAGACAGATTTGGGAGACAGATTTGGGAGACAGCTGGCTGTGACGCTGCTCTGTTTCTTTGTTTTTCTAGTTCCAGTAATTGCCTCCTACCATCACGACCTCTCTCGCACACACACTCACTGAGACGGCTGGTTTTAAAACTTTAATTAGCTTTAATTAGAGTGGTTTTTTTTTAATTTTATTTCAGAGACAACTTCTGTATCTGTGCTCAAAAATTTTGCACTATGACCCTTGGCTGGATTGTCTGTCTAAACCAGACAACCACCACCCCCTGTCCACTCAACACACACTGTGATTCTACACAGGGACGTAGCACAAAATTCTGGGCCCTGTAGAAAGGCATTTTCTACGGGCCCCTCCCTTCATCCACATCTATTCATTCATTCTAGCATCTTTTTGGGCCCTCCTCACATGAGGGCCCTGGGTACTCGGTCCCCTTTTTCCCCCCTCCAGTCCGACGCCCCTGATCCTACACACAAAGTTTGAACACACTTTCCCATGATAAAGTGTGTCCAAACTTTAGACTTGGTACTGTATTTACTTTTTTCTCACTAAAAGTAGTCAAATTATTGAAGAACATTTGAATCAGCCAATCACATCCCTTCCTCATGTGTACGTTTTGAACTGCAAATTCCTCCCAGGTTATAAATAAAAAAAATACCCAAACTCCCAGACAATTGTCAAGGACATCGATGCCTAGAAATCTAGACGCAAACTCTAGTTTGAAAAACCAAACTCTAGTCGGGCCAATCACATCGTGTATAGAGTCGGTGGGCGGGGCTTAACATAATGCGTGACATTCAGCGTGAATTTCCCGCTACTTGAAAACAAAGAAGACGGCTGCTGCTGCTGCTGCTGGAGAACAGAGGTCTTTGGAATTGGCTTTGGCCGCGACTCTGGAAGACTTGGAGTTCAGCTTTTCTTTGAGAAAAGAACAAAGAACGGCACTGAAGTCATTCTTAAAAAAAAGGAAGATGTGTTCGGAGTTTTACCGACCGGATACGGCAAAAGTTGAATCTATCAACTGGCGTTGCTCTGGTTGGTTGTAGAGTTATCCTATTGCCTGCAGAGAGATTGAGCCCTTCCAATGGTGTGTCCTTTAGCTTGTCAGGCTATAAAGGACATCAGCTCAGGACATCAGCTCAGTTACCCTCCCCCCCACACCTCCCCAGAACTGACTATCTGGACTTGTAGAAACGAGTCCTTCATGTGATCCAGACTCTGTTCACGCTCTGCTGCACAAGCACAGCAAAGGCACAGATGATTCCAGTACACATAGAGCGTGATAAACCGAACCGAGTTCAGCCAAGCAGCCATAAAAAGCTCTGACGCTGCAGTTTCCAGAGAGTGTGTGTGTGTGGGGGGGGGCTGTTCTGATCTGCTGTAATTACAAGTTTTCCATGACAGAGACCAACTCGGCAAAGCAGAACCTGAATTGAATGCAGTGATAATACATTATGAAAAACGACTTATCATTAAACATCGTCCAAGGGTTTTCAGTTGAACGACCCACTCCTCGGCTGTGCAGTTATTTCTTTTTTTCTTTTTTACATCTGAGGAATTCTGTTTTTCTCTCGACTCATCATCAGTGTGAATAGACCTCATGAATTCTCGCTGACGCCTCACTTCCCCCAGAGGAACGACTCTTCATCTTTATTTCCCCCTCTCCGCTCATTGTGCGTGTTGTTGGACTATTGTGCTGCAGAGAATCTTTTTCTCCTGAGCCAGACAGACAGGAAGACTGCCCTGCACACACACACACACACACACACACACACACACACACACACACATGTTTAATCTACAGAGACAGCAGGAATGATGGGAGTGGGAGAAAATGAGGTGGAGACGAAAAAGGGAGAGCAAAAATCTGAGAAAAACAAAAAACTCTGACCTACTACAGAGGCCTTTGGTTTGTTTTAGACAACAAGTCCTTTGGGTTCAACATTGGGGGGGTGTTGAGATTTCCAACTATCTAGGGAGGTCCCGGGACATGTCTGCATGTTTTGAGAAAAGGGACAAAAACATCAAAAGAATTCTTGAAAAAAAAACGTGAAAAAAGAGAGAGACAAAAACATTTAAAAAAGCGGCAAGAACCTTGGAAAAAAACTCAAAAAAAGATGTCAAAACAACGTCAAAAGGCAATAAATATCAGAAAAGGCATATAAACATTTGGGAAAAGCACCAAAAACTTCATCTCAGAATGGATTGTAAGGGGGGGTCCCCCCTCTGTATATTACGCTTATGAATATGGAACTTTTATTCCTTCAGCCCTTGCACAATGAGATATTGCACAATAACATATTGCCCAACCCCAATAGCCTACATATTGCACAAATGACACAATGCACTGACATAACGTGCAACCCAAATAGCCTACATATTGCACAACTTACACATTTTCACATAACCTAAGCAGTACACAATGGCATATTGAACGTTTTCGCTGAATGTGTCGTAGGTCAACAAAAAGTAAACAGTAACAACAACAAAAAACTTGCCCTTTGCTTTTTATTTTTTAGTTACGTTTAGGCAACAAAACAACTTAGTTAATGTGGAAGTGGGCTTGGTGTGCAATCAGCTGCAGTGGAGAGAGGTGGGGGGGCAGGGGGGAGGGGCAGCGCCAGGTGAGTTGATTGTCGAAGCTGATTGCTTTTAATTAAACTCTCCCTTTATATGCAGGAGTGTGCTAGTTCTTCAGATGACTGCCGCACACCACGGAGACAGGACACTGGGCTGTGAGCTATTGTTTGGTTTGTTCTTTGTTAAAAAAAAAGTTGTGTGCAATGTTTATATGTCATGTAATTGTGTGATTGTTCCCTGTAATTTGGGTATTGTTTTATGATCTGATTTTTATTTGTGCTGTAAACAGGGCAACATTGGAGAAGAGAGCTTTGCTCTCAATGGTCCTCCCTGAATAAATAAAGGTTATAATGTTAAACGTGTGTGAACAGTCGGAATAAATACTGCTGCCGGGGACTTGTCTGTCTCGGCGGTGATTTGTACTGAGGGGTAACCCGCAGTGGCAGCGAGTCCTGCTACAGTTATGTTTAGAAAAAGATGGTGGTTTGGGTTAAAATCAGACGTTCCTTCACTTACGGCTACGCACGTGACTTTGTTTGTTCGGGTCATTCTGTGAATGTAAAAAAAAAAGTTTCCTTATATTTTCAAATGGGACGTGAATCCCTGGGTGAAAGTCCTGTGTTTGTTTTATTACAGCCAGTGGCGTAGTCTAATGTATTGTAGTGGGTATTCTGTACTGTATATTGGCCAGAATCTGCCTTTGGGGGAGGGAGGGCCATATCATAGTGGGGGGATCTGGGTGTCCTCCCCCAGGGAAGTTTTGAGCATCCACAATTTCATTTCCTGTATTCTGATACATGTTTATGCTTTATTTATCCTACACTGTAAGAAATTATTCTGTGGTCATGTAGATTTGAATTATTATTAGGTAAAATATATTCAATGTGATTGTGTTTTTGATTTTGAGGCAAATATTTAATTAAATTTAAAATAAAAATGTTTGGAATAAAATCCACCCATTATAGTTAAATAAAACATAAGCATTATATTTATCTAAATCCCAATAGAGAGAATATTGAGTTAATTCAAATTAATGTAATCAGGCAAATTTTAATTGAAAAGCACTTCCTGTCAACCTAGCTAGCTAGCAGCTATAATGTTACCCAGCATGCCGTTCGGCTGTGTTAATTTGTAAATGTAAAATTATTAGTGTTAGAAATTGTTAAAGATAAAGATTTAAATATTGCTTTGATTAAATTAAAATCGATGTGCAGATTAATGTAGATGATTATTACTCAATTATATATCATTGATATGTAGACTTGAATTAATTATTTTTAGTACTACTTACACATTAGGGAGTTTATCTTTTTCAAATCAACTCAATATTTTTTTTTAGGTTATAATTAATTCGGTAATGTTTTCTATTTGAATCTACTCATATTAAATGGATAACTATTAAGGGTCTTATTTAATTAATATTTACTCAATACCAAACCATGTGAAATTTAATTAATAATATTAAATGTTGCCTCATTTTTATTGAGTAGATATGGTGTATTTTCTTTTACAGTGTATGTTAAGAAAAACCCAGATGACAATTCAAAATATATCAAACATATAATGCAAAGTATGTTGTTGCGTGTCATTGGGCGTATACCTGTGTATCACATAGACTACACCGGCTGAATAGAAACACATGAATAGCGTAGCTCCCTTTTTATTGAGATTGTATTAATATTGGATATCGTAATGATATAAAATGCCAGTGCTGGTGGATTTGCATCCTTTAACATTTGATATCACTGACATTTCCAATGTCTTGGAAGTTAACCCTTGTGTTGTCTTCCTGTCGACCGTTCAACTTTTAGATTTTCTGGGTCAAAGTTTTTAATTAAAACTTCTTTTTTTACTTTTTCGAACATTTGTCACTTTTCCCGAAATTTTTGAATTGTTTTGGTCACTTTTTTTCATCCTTTTTTTCAAATTATTTCATTGATTATTTCATTCTTTTTTTTACAGCTTTTCTTGGCATTTGTCACTTTTTTCAACAAATGCTGTGAGGACTCGCCAGACCTTCCTCCGCAGTGTTGTGGAGGAAGGTCTGGCAAAGCGAGACGATTGCCTGACTGAGCCACACCTGTCCCTCATTCCCTCGTTAAGCCCCACAGGGTGATCGTCGATCCTGTCCGCTCGCTGGAAAATAAGGTAAGGTAGCCACACAGGTGTTTTTGTCACAAATTGACCCAGGTGGAAGAGCATTTAGTTTTCATCTGTGGAATTGAATGTAGAGATTGTTACCTAGAGCTGAGGATCACGTGATTTGCTTTGTTACTTTGGAAAAAGTTTGAGTCTTGAGTTCATTTTGAGTGGAGTTTTATTTTGTTTTTGAGGGTAAATTGTCAACAGTTAAAGGTCCCATGACATGGTGCTCTTTGGATGCTTTAATATAGACGGTAGTCTATTAGTGGTCCCCTAATACTGTATCTGAAGTCTCTTTTATATAGACCTTAGTGGTCCCCTAATACTGTATCTGAAGTCTCTTTTATATAGGCATTAGTGGTCCCCTAATACTGGATCTGAAGTCTCTTTTATATAGGCCTTAGTGGTCCCCTGATACTGTATCTGAAGTCTCTTTTATATAGACTTTAGTGGTCCCCTAATACTGTATCTGAAGTCTCTTTTATATAGACCTTAGTGGTCCCCTAATACTGTATCTGAAGTCTCTTTTATATAGGCCTTAGTGGTCCCCTAATACTGTATCTGAAGTCTCTTTTATATAGACCTTAGTGGTCCCCTAATACTGTATCTGATGTCTCTTTTATATAGACCTTAGTGGTCCCCTAATACTGTATCTGAAGTCTATTTTATATAGACCTTAGTGGTCCCCTAATACTGTATCTGAAGTCTCTTTTATATAGACCTTAGTGGTCCCCTAATACTGTATCTGAAGTCTCTTTTATATAGACCTTAGTGGTCCCCTAATACTGTATCTGAAGTCTCTTTTATATAGACCTTAGTGGTCCCCTAATACTGTATCTGAAGTCTCTTTTATATAGGCATTAGTGGTCCCCTAATACTGGATCTGAAGTCTCTTTTATATAGGCCTTAGTGGTCCCCTGATACTGTATCTGAAGTCTCTTTTATATAGACTTTAGTGGTCCCCTAATACTGTATCTGAAGTCTCTTTTATATAGACCTTAGTGGTCCCCTAATACTGTATCTGAAGTCTCTTTTATATAGGCCTTAGTGGTCCCCTAATACTGTATCTGAAGTCTCTTTTATATAGACCTTAGTGGTCCCCTAATACTGTATCTGATGTCTCTTTTATATAGACCTTAGTGGTCCCCTAATACTGTATCTGAAGTCTATTTTATATAGACCTTAGTGGTCCCCTAATACTGTATCTGAAGTCTCTTTTATATAGACCTTAGTGGTCCCCTAATACTGTATCTGAAGTCTCTTTTACATAGACCTTAGTGGTCCCCTAATACTGTATCTGAAGTCTCTTTTATATAGGCCCTTAGTGGTCCCCTAATACTGTATCTGAAGTCTCTTTCCCATAATTCATCCTTGGTGCAGAATTACAGCCATTAGAGCCAGTCCCACAATGAGATTTCCTTAGGATGATCCATTTCTGTGTCTGTAGCTATTGAGGAGCTATCCTTATGACCTCATTAGGAGCAAGATTCCAGATCGGCCCATCTGAGCTTTCATTTTCTCAAAGGCAGAGCAGGATACCCAGGGCTCGGTTTATACCTATCGCCATTTCTAGCCACTGGGGGACCATAGGCAGGCTGGGGGAGTGCATATTAATGTTAAAAAAACCTCAAAGTGAAATTTTCATGCCATGGGACCTTTAAAGGCCCTGGACATCCACACAGGTTGAAGGTGGGCCGGAGCTTAAATGGGAATTCATTACGTCACAAATTTCATCTACCAATAAGACTGATAAAGGTGTCATGTGTCTTGCCCTAACAGGTGAAACGGAGCTAACTGGAGGCTCAGGAAGATGTCAATCAATCGGTTTATAAACCCCCAACAGAGTCCTGGAAAGAGGTCCAATCAGCCAAGTTTGTGGGTGTCCAAGGCCTTTAACCTTCATTGCTATCACCATCTTCAAGAACAGCACCGTCAATCAGCGCCATCATTCGACAGTGAGTGACTCAACAAACAGAATTCAGAAAGTACACATTGAAATGTCCCATACTGTAAAAAGTAAGATGTCCATGTGTGTTGTGATTATAAAGCAGGTGGAGGTGCTATATAAATACTGTATCAAAACGCTCAATCCACAGAGAAATGCACACTAGCTCGTGTTAATAAACTGTCCTTAAATGTGCCATCAGGACTTCGGTACGGTTGTGATGTCACAAATATACTATATATATTGGTAGAAAGTGCCGCTATAGAGCCGTAACAGTCTTTCCCCGGCTGCAGTGACGGTGCAGAGATGCCAAGAGCGCAGACATGGAAAACCCGGAAACGCCGACCAATCAGATCAGACTTGGTTTTTGCAGGGGGGGGGGGGCTTAAAGAGACAGGCGCTAAAATGGTGTTACGGAGGTATATTCAGGCAGACAGTATCCGAAAAATAATGTGTTTTCAACATTAATGCATGCAAACATGTTCTTTTAGAAACATAAAATACAAGTATGAACCTGAAAATGAAAGACTGTCCTCCCCTGAAAAATAACCCCAGAGGTTGTTGGTTTAGGCAGCAAATAGGACTTGTATTTTCATCTATAGTTGTGGCGCCCTCCAGTGGCCGTAGTAGTTATGATGGGAGCAATGCCGGAAGTATGAGAGCGCCAACATTTCCGTATAAGAAGGCAGGTTGGGGGGGTGGATGGGTCAAACAAACGGAATTATGGAATGATACGTCACAATACGTCACATTTTTTTGTCACGTGAGTAACTTTCGGGAAATAAAATAACGTCTGATTTGAACCCAAACCACAATTTTTTTTCTAAACTTAACTATAAGGTTTTGTGCTTTAACCTAACCAAACTGCGACCGTTTCACATCCTTAAAGATGTGTTTAAAATCACAACTTTTACATTCAAAAGCGCAACAACCGACATTCTCTGGTTTAGATATGCAGACGTATATCCTGCCATGGCTAGGTGCGCAAATTTACAAAACTCTCCTGTGAGTCGTATTAGAGGGGAGTGTAACTGCCATCAGTTCATTAACATGTTTTGTGGTTTACACATTAGATTTCATTTATGTGGTGTGTAATTTCAGTACAGTTATTGTACAGTTGTATGTGCGTAAATGTTATATCTCCTACATAATGTTCTGAATAGCTTAGGGCAGAGCTAATTTGCATATACTGCCCGTGGGAGCCTTTTTGGGGTTGCACACTGAGATAGCAGCGTGATCGTAGTTACTACATTGGATTTGTAAGAAATGTGTTGAAGATATTTTGTGATGAGATTTGTTGAAGATATGAGATCTGGTTTTAGCTCCTTTTGATAATAAGCTGCCAACGTGGTACAGTACAGGCCAAAAGTTTGGACACACCTTCTCATTCAATGCGTTTCCTTTTTTTTTTAATGACTATTTAATTTGGAAATTAAATTGGAATTATGTACTTAACAATGTCTTATATTTTAGATTCTTCAAAGTAGCCACCCGTTGCTTTTTTATTAATAAGGGAAATAATTCCACTAATTAACCCTGACAAAACATACCTGTGAATTGAAAAACATTTCAGGTGACTACCTCATGAAGCTCATTGAGAGAACACCAAGGGTTTGCAGAGTTATCAAAAAAAGCAAAGGGTGGCTACTTTGAAGAATCTAAAATATAAGACATGTTTTCAGTTATTTCACACTTTTTTGTTAAGTACATAATTCCATATGTGTTCATTCATAGTTGTGATGCCTTCAGTGAGAATCAACAATGTAAATAGCCATGAAAATAAAAACACATTGAATGAGAAGGTGTGTCCAAACTTTTGGCCTGTACTGTACGTTGAGAATGTTTACAAGTTTTAGCTAACTTAGCCTGATAGCTTGCTGTGTTAATATAGTAGGCTTGTGTAAATACAATGTGGTTACTGCAAGCAGCTGTTATAACTGTTGTTTCATTGGCAGATTGATGGTCGACGATGGAATAAAGACCACCCTGTTTTTTACTAAACATTGTGTGTCTGCGCGTTACTGTGGAGCTACAGGGAGGAACTAATGACACATATCTTCATACGGTTAGTAGGACTTGTTGGGAAATGAGCCTGATTATGGGTCCTTTAAAATCAAGTTTTTGGACTATGAGTAACATGTGTTTGTAATGTCGGACCCACCTGTTGTTGAGGTTGTGATGGATATGAGTGCCAGGCCGGGGCCAGGCGCTGTGCATGCTCCAGCGATGAGTGTTTTAATCCATGCATCAGCTCAGGGCGCACCAATGAGCTCATATTAACAGTCAGCTGAAATGTCCTGACTGCAGCCAGCCCGTCTCGCACAATTATGACAAATTCAAACAAACAGAGCAGGAAACTGAAGAGAGCGCTGAGTCAGCGCAGATATTCATAAACTTAACGTCAGTCATCAACACACCATTTGACACAACACTAAGAGGGACAGTCCTCACGCAGGCTGGCATGGTATTGATTTCCTCTTAAATAGCTTGAAAGTTTAGAACTAATTCAACATTATGACATTTCACTGAACTGCAGCTATGGGATGATCATTTACTTGGCAAGAAATAGTTCCAACACGTAACTCCCTAAAAAGTTGCTTTAACATTTCTGTTCATGTTAAATAAATGTATACATTTGTGTTAATTATTGTGCTTTAGAAGTGTTGGTAGGTGTGTTTTTGAACTTTGGACAGAGCCAGGCTAGCTGTTCCCCCCTGCTTCCAGTCTTTATGCTAAGCTAAGCTAACCACATTTGGGCTCAAGTCTCTTATTTTACATCTCCTCCCTCCTACCTTTAACTAGAAATTGTCCTGGCATTCCTTCGTGAAAGCCGTCTCAAAGTTCTTATTCTTGCCCTGAGGAGCAAGGATGGAGGATAGAGAAAGGATCTATGAGGAGCTACGAGTGAGGATGGATCTCCTGAGGAGCTATGAGCGAGGATGGAGGAGGCATCTCTGAGGAGCTATGTGTGAGGATGGAGGAGGGATCTCTGAGGAGCTATGAGTGAAGATGGAGGAGGGATCTCTGAGGAGCTACGAGAGAGGATTGAGGAGGGATCTATGAGGAGCTATGAGAGAGGATTGAGGAGGGATCTATGAGGAGCTACGAGAGAGGATTGAGGAGGGATCTCTAAGGAGCTATGAGAGAGGATTGAGGAGGGATCTATGAGGAGCTACGAGAGAGGATGGAGGAGGGATCTCTAAGGAGCTATGAGAGAGGATTGAGGAGGGATCTATGAGGAGCTACGAGCGAGGATGGAGGAAGGATCTATGAGGACCTATGAGAGAGGATTGAGGAGGGATCTATGAGGAGCTACGAGCGAGGATGGAGGAAGGATCTATGAGGACCTATGAGTGAGGATGGAGGAGGGATCTCTGAGGAGCTACGAGCGAGGATGGAGGAGGGATCTCTGAGGAGCTATGAGCGAGGATACATGAGAACAGCCTTTGACTTTAATCCTTCGTCTGAACGCTGAGTTTCTTTCATCTGGAGCATCCACTCCAGAAACTTTCCTCGGACGCTTCTACAGCTCTTCTGAAGAAAATGTATGTAAGAAATAATCTGCAGCTGCTGAATCTGTTTTCAGTTTAGATCAACAATGGTCAGTTTAAAAGATTTTCGTGAGATTTTAAGAGACAGCAAGTTGTGTAAAGTTGTCTGGATTCAATTTTATGCAAACGATGAGGGGACAACTCAACACCCCACATCGCGAAAGTCAACCTTGCAAGAATGCATTGCCCGAATGCTCACATAGACAATAAATGGGAAGCGTGGAATGGAAACGTTGACATGAGGATGATCTGAACATCTCACTCTTAAAAAGACAGTAAAAAAGTGTTTTAATGAACCATTCCTTAACAGTGACAATTCTTATACTCTGTTTCTATCTTACACTTTCTTTGTGTGTGTGTGTGTGTGTGTGTGTGTGTGTGTGTGTGTGTGTGTGTGTGTGTGTGTGTGTGTGTGTGTGTGAGATAAGTAGACTCACAGAGCCACACATTGAGCCCCCATGTGTCCATGAATGACATTTGCATGACAAAAAGTGACATTGGAGTGAGGATAAAGAAGTAGTGTAGTTCAGCATTTGGCCACCAGGTGACATAAAAGCAATTATTGTTGGCACAGGCTGTTTGGTGTGGAGGAAGGACATCTGCTGTGTGGGAATACTGAGCAGAGACGAGACAAAACCCAAAAATATAAGAGAAACAAGGAAAATATTATGCGTGACGTGAGTTGATGTGGGACAAACGGAGAGCAACATACAACCATTAAAAATAAATTCCCTCTGGAGGTTTTTCTATGAAACTAAATGTAGTGTAGAAGTATAAAGTAGATCAAATGGAAAAAGTCAACAGAAATAACTTGTAAACAGTAAGCACTTTAGTGCTACCTCCAATTTATTATGTTATTACTCACTCTGATTTTTCTGTTTTGCTATGAAATGTAGAAATAAAGTAGCCTAGATCAAATGGATGGCAAGCAAACAAATACAAGAACCACTAAACTTTCACTTCAGTGGTACCTTTCCATTTTTTCTTGTCCATCATCACCACTCTGATTCTTCTGCTTTGCTTTATGTAGACATTTTCAGAAGCTACATATTTTCCCATTTTATAAGCAAGAAGTTTGTTTTAATTTTACCAGGAAATAATCCCATTGAGATTCAGAATCTCTTTTTCAAGGGAGTCCCGGCCAAGACCGCATTATAATAGTTCCATATTAAAATATACAGTGAAAAACGGACAACATAAAACCGAAAAAGACAGTTGGTAATTTAACATCATCTCAACATCATCACCAGCAGCGCCCAGTAACAGCACATGTGCATTTAGTACTCAAATACTCCTTTATCCTAATTTTAAACTGTGTCATTGTTGGTAGGTAGTCTAATTTAAGATGATTCTGCAATTTATACCAGGATGAGGGTGCAAAAACCTTAAAGGCACTTTCACCGAAGACAGTTCGCGAAATGTCATACTGTACATGATTTGCCCATATGATTGAAGATGGAAGTTTTCCAGTTTTGGTTTGCTTGAGAAAACATTATTATTTCAGTGTCCATAAACAGAATTTTCAATAAGAATGAAGAAATCTTTGCATATCATATTTATTTTTAAGATTTTTCATTTTCTTGCACAATGCTCTTTGTGCTGTTTTAATACAAGACGTAGGTCTAATTTTTTGTAAATGCCATTCAGATTATATTATATATCATTAAATAAGGTAAAAAAAAATTGTCAATCTATTGAACAAAAACACAAACATAACTAAAACCTATAAGCAATAAAAAAGAAAGAAAAACAAATGGTATCCTAAGCAACATTAGGCAACAAATAAACCACTGAAATAATATTGTATCATGTGGCTGGGTTGGCTCAGTGGGTAGAGCAGGTGCACATATACTTGCAGATGTCCAGGGTTCTAGCCTGACCTGTGATGATTTTCTGCATGTCTCCCCCCTCTCTCTCTCTCCCCTTTCTCACCTAGCTGTCCTGTCAATTAAAGGCAAAAAAGCCCCCCCAAAAAAATAATAATATTGTGTCTAATAAATAGTGTGTTGTGTCAAATATATTGTTTAAAATGGGTAGAAAGAAGTTGAGGAAGAAGTTGAGAAGGTTGATAAGTAAGTGGAATAATTACATAAGTAGCCTAATAATAATAATAATAATAATAATAATAATAATAATAATTAAGATTTATTTTTTTGTCTCTGTGACACTGCACACTTGCAACAACTTCTGTATCCCCTAAACCGGTCATATATAACGTTAGGCCACCCTCGGTTGTCCAAATGAACAATGTGACATACAGAGGACATGAGCTCAGTGTTTATTATGCCTTTTAAATGAGATTACCTTCCACTTTGTAATGATGGGGGGGGGTCCCCCATCTGTTCACATTTGGACTGTCTTCCCTCAGGACATGATCTCTTGTCCCTCCTGTGTTATTCCGCAGACTCATCTCTCTCACACTCTCGCATGACTGCATCAGGAGGCTTTTCTTTTGATGTTTGGGTACACAAGGGGGGGGGGAATCAGACTGTCGTTTATTGGGTCGCAGGGAGGGAGGGAGGGGAGGGGGTTCCTCTCTGCTACCGACCAATGAGCTGAAACGGGAGCATCCTCGTGTTGCCTGTGCAGCAGCAGCAGCATCCCTCTACCTCTGTGACTCTCGACTCAGGGGCTAATCGGGGGATGACTGTCGGATGGATGTGGACCGTGATCGCGGCTGGAAAGACGGATTGGTTCATTAAAGGATACGCCGGTGAGCCGGGGGATGCACGCGGAGGAGCCCACATGTCGACGTGATTAGGAGAAGATGGAGAGGGGACAGCTGCTGTCACCGCCACACAGAGCACTATAGACAGCCACTGAGAGGTGATTCACTGCGGTGTTACATATATCAATGAGGGAGAGAGTGGGACAACAGCACACTGCTTCATCCAGTATGTTTGTGTATGTGAGTGATGTGTCTCTTTTATTGCAGCAGATTAAGAGTTTATAGCTGCAGCATTTACTCGCCCTGCAGGCTCACTGTGTTGTTGTAGTTAAATTTAAACCCGAATGTTGATGTTGTCAGCTGTGTGATGAAGATGGGGAGGGCTGTCTGCTCCGAGCCAATAACGTTTCCTGTTCAGTATTGATTTATTGATTTCTAAACTGTATGACACCCAGCAGGCGTGTGTGTGTGTGTGTGTGTGTGTGTGTGTGTGTGTGTGTGTGTGTGTGTGTGTGTGTGAGTGTGTGTTCTTTAACTATATTCGTGGGGTCCAAAAACCGGGAGTCCAGTATACTTGTGGGGTCCTGACAGCTTTGTGGGGCCAAAATGCTGGACCCCACAAGTTTAAAGGGCTGTTTGAGGGTTAAGACTTGGTTTTAGGATTAGGGATAGAATTAGGTTATGGTTAGGGTTAGGGTAAGGGTTAAGGTTAGGCATTTAGTTGTGATGGTTAAGGTTAGGATAAGGGTTAAGGTTAGGCATTTATTTTTGATGATTAAGGTTAGGGTAAGGGGCTAGGGAATGCATTATGTCAATGACTGGTCCCCACAAAGATAGCGTGTGTGTGTGTGTGTGTGTGTGTGTGTGTGTGTGTCTCCAGTATACTTGTGGGGTCCTGACAGCTTTGTGGGGCCAAAATGCTGGACCCCACAAGTTTAAAGGGCTGTTTGAGGGTTAAGACTTGGTTTTAGGATTAGGGTTAGAATTAGGTTAGGGTGAGGGTAAAGGTTAGGCATTTAGTTGTGATGGTTAAGGTTAGGATAAGGGTTAAGATTAGGCATTTAGTTGTGATGATTAAGGTTAGGATAAGGGTTAAGATTAGGCATTTAGTTGTGATGATTAAGGTTAGGGTAAGGGGCTAGGGAATGCATTATGTCAATGACTGGTCCCCACAAAGATAGTGTGTGTGTGTGTGTGTGTGTTGTTGTTGTTTTGGAGGAAACACATTCATGAATGTGAAACAGTGCTTTGGGATATGTCGGCAGTAAATAGGCTAAAACGAAGACTATCCTCCCCAAAAAACGCTCCCATAGCGTTTATTCAAGCAGCTAGTGCGACCTATATTTACTTTTCCAGTAGCGGCGCCCTCTAGTGGTCGTAGTGGTTATGACAGGAGCAAAGCCGGAATTAAGGTGACTAAACAAACAGGACTTTCACCCGAGAAACTGGGGTTCACGTCCCGTTTGAGAATAAAAGTAAGTGGTGAGTTTTTTGTTTTACTTTAAGAAACAAACGGAGCTACGTCTCGTTCAGCCTCACGTGCGTAACCGGAAGTAAAGTAGCGTCTGCTTTCAACCCAAACCACCAAGTAGTTTTTGTGCCTAAACATAACCAAACTGCAACCATTTCTCAACGTTAAGGATGTGGTTTAAATCGCGACCGTTACCATCTTTGGTTTAGATATGAAGACGGAAAACGCTCCCGTGGGTCGTATTAGAGGGGAGGAGCAAATGAGCGATATCATCGTATGGATTTGAAATATCATGAAAATATAAATATAGTATACACAGTATATAGTATGTCGAAAAAAGTCTGAGAAAAAAGTTATAGTGTACAGTAGTATGTCGAAAAATGTCATGATTCTAATCCATTTTATTTTTTAAGATTATTTTTTGGACATTTTAAGGCCTTTATTTTGACAGGACAGCTGAAGACATGAAAGGGGAGAGAGATGGGGGAATGACAGCAAAAGGCTGCAGGTCGGAGTCAAACCCGCAGCCGCTGCGACGAGGAGTAAACCTCTATATTTGGGCGCACTTTCTACCAACTGAGCTACACGGACGCACTGATTCTAGTAGATTTAACCCTCATGTTGACGCTGGTCATACTTTTTTTTCCAAAGTTCCTGTATCAGATATATGGCTTTCTTTTATAATTGATAACATGGATGGTTCATTGATGATCACTACTTTCATGGTCTACCCGGGTGGAAATCTGTGATCATTCATACACATATCTAACTATTAGTCAAGATAATTCATAATAGCTGCTTATTTTACTAAAAAATTTGGCATAATTTCATGTACATGTGGTTTATCCACCTTCAATTCCATAAAGAAGTGTACAACTAGTGGTAATAAGTTAATATTATAATAATCTAATTATATTAATAAGAAAATACAGGTGCATGGTCGACGGGAAGAAAATACGAGGGTTAAAGTATTCAAATTAGGTTGTGTTTGAATGCAAGTCCCATTTTCATTCTTGAAGTCATAAAAGGAACATCTCTGAATCAAACAGCATACTGTTCACAGATCATCAGATGCAAAACAGAGCAGAAATAAATGACCACAGACACTCAGACTCTGTCCACACTAAACTGTTTCTCTCTGCTTTAGCCCTTTTTCCACACTAAGCACAAAAATCTTAACACACAAAAACAAAGCTTTTCACAATGCGTAGTTGATTTTGACTTATGGAAAACAGGGACCTATACTTTGAGTCTGCTCAGAAACCGTTGGAGTTGTGTTGCATGAAGATGTTTTGGCATGTCATTGTGTACAGTGTTTTGCCGCATGACCTTGCAGCTGAAGGTGAGCCAGGTTCAATTTTTTTGCCAGACGACATTGGTCCAGTATTAAGCGAGATCGCTGCAGTCAGCAGTTGAGAAACAAGCTACAATGTAAGTTAATGGGGCGATTGTGCAGCTTGTTCACCTTCAGCTTCACAAAAGTGCTCCTTTTGCCGCTGACAGACTCAGATTATTATTCTAAGTGTCTGAGAATAATATGGAACTTATCTCTTCAGAGATAGACCTTTAAAACCTCTTTGAGACCTTTCTGTTTAACCAGAAACAGCTCTGAAGTCGCTAGCGCTAAACCCACCAGACTCCATTTAAAAAAACAATACTTTTAACACGTACAGAGCAAACATATGTTCACATGTAAATCGGTAAACTATGTGTTTATTTCAACCAAAACTAGAGTTGTGATGGTTGGGAAAACTGTAAAGACGATCCAAAACCGCTTTTCATAGTTTCATTTTGTTTCTGTCGACTTTGAATGAAGTGTATTTTACGATGCTAAAATTACTGTTTATTTATGTGGAGTCTGGTGGGTTTAGCGAACGCAATTTCGCTTTTCGGATTTGTTTATGTTTATAAAAAGGATCTTACTCTTTATCAGAAAGGTCAACCTCTTTAGAAATCCTTTCCGTAATGTTGTCAGACACTTAGAATAATAATCTGAGTCTGTCAGCGGCAAAACGATCACTTTTGTGAAGGTAAATACAAGCTGGATAATTGCTCTAACTTACATTGTAGCTTGTTTCTCTGCTGCAGACTGCAGCGATCTCGCTTAATACTGGACCAATGTCAGAGATTGTTGTTCCCATCAGTCACTTAGACACAAACACATAACGGTAGTTACCCTTTAAAGGGACCGCTGTTTGAACCACCCAAACCACAATCTCTTCTTCTAATCTTAACTAGTTGTTTTGGTGTCTAAACTTAACTGTCGCCACTGCAGGACATCTTTCGTCCACTAAACCTGCAACAGCTGCTTAAACAGCCATCCCCCTCACGGTGACCGGTACCCGGCTTACAGCTTTAAATAGTAACTTAAATGTAAAGACGTGACTGGTTGGCTAAACTTCGCCGTGTAATCTAGCCATAATTTTGTAGGATATCTTACGAATTGTTGTGGCGGCTGGCTTAGTTTTCGTATGATATATGCTCATATAGATCATAGATCATAGGAACCCGTTCATGAGAATTCGTCATTTAAATGTGCATTGATTTATGTTTGCTGCAAAATCAAAAAAGAAAAGAAAAACAGGCTTTCCTGCTGATGCATTGTTTTTAGATAATGCTGTAGGTTAATATAATAAAATATCACCAACTATGTTCAGAGTATTTGTCGACAGTATGTCTGCTTTTACGGCAGTAAATTGTTTTGAATACTTGGCATCTGCTGAAAGGTTATTATTTCAGCCCAAACATCACACTGAGTTATTGATTATTTGTTAAAGTGGTGTTTAGTAATATGAGCTTTGGATGGGGGGGTTGGCATGACGCTTATTAATAATAAATGCAGCAGACTCTGTTTTAGTGAAAACATCTGCAGGGCTGCAGTAATAATAATGTCCACATGCTCTCACTGAACCAAGCAAAGCTCTGCAGATCACAGCGTGTTTGTGTTTGGATGCACATTTTGAAATCCTCACGTTTTTGTTAGATTAGCGTTAACACCAGCGTGATGTTTCCTGGAGGGTTTTTGGCCCTGCTGTTCGTCATTTGCTCTCTCTGAAAGCCTGTTGGCCATGTAAAGACGCACACTGCACATTCAGAGAGATCCACACTGACAGAAACGACCGAGTTAATTAGAGAGTTGCATCCCTCCCAACAGAGCGGAGGCCTGGGTCTCCATCTCTACACATGGTGCAGAAAGGTTCAGAAAATACCTCGAAATTTCATGTTGGACAACAAAGTCCAGGCGAGATTATGTAAAAAAAAAAGCACCGGTCTTTATTTAAAGTCTTTTTTCCTTTGTCACCCGTCAGATGACGTAGATTTGCTCCCAGTTATTGAAATGAGTTTCTGATGCCGGGATCAGAACTTCTGGTTGAAATATAAAACTGATAGAAATCTCTCCATCCAGAGGAAAAAGCTGGACTCATCTCCTGTTAAAGGAGAAATCCGGTCGATTTCAACACGTAGCTCTGTTGTTTGTCACATAGTGCTGTCAGTAGCGAGAAAAACGAAAATAATCGGTGTTGCCTACAGCGAGTTATGCTACTGCTAGCTTTCGCACCCAGGTGGCGAGGTGCCGAGTCTGCTGCATTTATTATTAAGCGTTATGCCAACCCCCCATCCAAGGCTCATATTACTAAACACCACTTTAACAAATAATCAATAACTCAGTGTGATGTTTGGGCTCAAATAATAACCTTTCAGCATGACCTTTTTTACTGCCGTAAAAGCAGAAATACTGTCGACAAATACTCTGAACACCGCTGTCCAGTGAAAACCATGAATCTCCATATTTGGTGATATTTTATTATATTAACCTGCAGCATTATCTAAAAACAATGCATCAGCAGAAAAGCAGGAAAGTTTTTTTCATATCATTTCATATCGATTCGCAGCACCGAGTTATGCTATTGCTAGCTTTCGCACCCAGGCGGCTGAAACGGTATGAATTAGCACAACTTTTATGCATTTCCTTCACATGTACTGCAGCCATATTCATTGTGTTCACTCAGAAGGAATCAGTTCACATGGAAAGGCACTTATAATGACATCTCGAACATGTTATGAGGCTAAAAGCGCGTTTAAAACTTGCCCTGTTTCAGCCGCCTGAATGTGAAAGCTAGCAGCAGCATAACTGGATTTTGGTTAAACCCTATGGTACCAATCCCATGCATGACATATCTTAATTTTATTAAGGTCAAATAACAACTTGTAAATATAAGGTAGCATGCACAATAAATGACAAGAAGAAAAATAAATAAATATGAAAAACATATATAAATATTTAAAATACGAAATGTGAATGTAATTTCAACAGCAGCACAACCTTACTGCATAGTTGTCTTACCTAATGCCATCACTAGGCTGATTTAAGAATTGAATTTAGGCTGCTATATTTAAAAGTGAGTTCATTTCATTCAGGTGTGAGGATGGTGGACCAGGAAAGACAGGGAGGTCTAACATTAGGTGGAAGTGTAGGGGGAGCCACTTGATACCAACAGATTAATTTCTTAATATTATTGATATGGAAAAACTAATGAATGACAAAATTGTTGCTGCATACCCCTCTGACACTGGGTAGTTGTTGTCGTCTTTTTTTTTCTCCAAGTTTGTCGAAGTTTTTGTTGCTTTTTTCAAAAAACAATTCCGCCTTTTTCAAGGTTTTTGTCACTTTTTTCAAAGTTTGTCTTCCTTCTTTCTACTGTTTTTTTTTTTTTACAAGTCTGTCACTTTTTACAAAGTTTTTGTGGCTCTTTTCTAAGTTTCTCATACTATTTTCCACCTATT
This sequence comes from Perca flavescens, assembly GCF_004354835.1. NCBI lineage: Eukaryota > Metazoa > Chordata > Actinopteri > Perciformes > Percidae > Perca > Perca flavescens. Next base: position 35,323,563 of record NC_041339.1, on the reverse strand, counting down.
TTTGTCTTCCTTCTTTCTACCAACTTTTTCCAATTTTTCTAGCCTTCTCTCATTAGCATTTAAATGTTTTTCCATGGCTGTTGTTTGGCAAATCTATCGCTGGTCAGGGGGTACTTGGCTTAAAAACACAATTCAAATAGGGTACATTATTGAAAAAAGTTTGAGAACCATTGGACTTAAGTGTTTGGTATAGCACCTTGTCAACCAAAGCTAGCCAGCTAGTGCTAGTGTTAGCTGGGAACTTAAGGGAATGTCTGCTGTAGGGAGGAGGGGCTAACTATGGACGGTGTGTTTACAAACCGTAGAAGCCATACTCCCGACATATTTTACCTTTAAGTTGAGCGTTACAGTATTTAGTCTGAAAGTAGGAGGTTTAAGTGATGGAGGTTTAGCGGCCGCGGGCAGCTGATCTGGTGACAGCTGCCTCAACAGAGAGGGAAGTTAGCGAGGGAGGAAGGTGACATGAGAAGTGTGGATGAAAGGTGTGATCCGAATAATTACAGGGTGTAAGTTACTGTCAGCAGACTCCCCCTCTCCTCCCTCATTTCACGTCTGTCTCCTGGCTGTTTTCCTCCTTCTCTTCCTGTAACTCCCGTCCCTCCTTCGCTCAGTCAGGGAGCTGACAGACGGCCTCGCCTCAAACCAAAATAACAATCTTCCAACATCACTCATCTGAGTTAACTTTGCGATGAACCCAGAACATCAAGCGGTCACACCCAACCTGACTGATTCTAAATCCAGAATAAACTGCACAGAAACACTGCAGAAATGATGCACACATTGGGAGATGGATTATGAGACAACCGATTGTCTCATCTGTATCATATGTGGATGCAATCTGTCTCAAACTAATTCTAGACCCATCTCTGTATTAATACAAAATAATACAGATAGGAACATACCGTTGCAAGTCAAAAACCGAATGACATTTACTAAAAGCAGCGTTATGTCATAAATATGTCATGTTTATGACACGTTCATAATAATGTCATGTCATTCTTATGTAGATACCTTCAAGGTGTACTCTTTATTAGAGCACTAATTCCCAACTTTTTGGCTTGTTACCCTTTGAAAAACAAGAACTTTCTACTCGCAAGCTTTTGTCACAGGTTGCAGAAGTCTGAGTTGTAAGCAGCTCAACCAAAAAGTGATTTTTGTTTTGAATTTATTTACTTTTTAGAGGCCTGAAGAAGTAAAACTAGCAAGTTTCCTTTTTTATTAAGTTAAACATTATCATCATGGTCCTTTCCGTTTATCTCCCATGGTTGGGAACCAGTGTCTGAGACTATAAACTCAACATACAAAAAGTTGAAAACATAATGATAAAAATCCCGGAGTCTAAGTGAACGGAGCAGCAAATCCCAGAGTAGAGGCTTGTTGTGTTGGCTGATTGCAAAAAGTGTTTGGCTCAGGTCCATCCTGTGATGTTCTGTCTCCTCCTGGCTCAGACCTGCAGGCCTGTAGTCCTTCAGCCCCTCGGCGCTCCTGACTGAACCGCCTGCATATGTGGAATGTGACACAGGTATGTGAGGGAACATCTGCTGGTTGAAAGAGAGAGAGAAAGCAAAAAAGATAAGGGAGGGAAAGAGATTCCTTGTGTCTGTTTGTGCGGACTCCAGGTTACAGAGTCCTGAATGTGGAATGTATTTGGAAAAACTTTACTCCCAAGTGCTGCAGGTGTTCAGAAACATCCAGCTTTAGTTATAGTTAAAGGTGCTCTAAGCAATGTCACAAATTTTTTAGGCTACAACATTTTTTTGTCACATACAGCAAATATGTCCTCACTATCTGCTAGCTGCCTGTCCCCTGAACACACTGTAAAAAACATCTCACTATCTGCTAGCTGCCTGTCCCCTGAACACACTGAAAAACATCTCACTATCTGCTAGCTGCCTGTCCCCTGAACACACTGTAAAAAACATCTCACTATCTGCTAGCTGCCTGTCCTCTGAACACACTGTAAAACCACATCGCTTAGAGCACCTTTTAAAGGGCCGTACCGTAGCGTTTGCCTGTTCAGGCTGTGAAACATGTTGCTGTGAGTCGGCTGTTTGGTAGCCTACTTTTAAGAATGTAATCAGAATGCTTTGTTTTTGCTTGATTTGCTAAATTCTATGATGGCTAAGGAATGTTTTTGCTTGAAGGACTTCTTTTGGGGCTCTATGTGGACCAAATTGCATGTGAGAAGGCTATATAGACTTATACAGTCCAAAATCTTTTACTTTTATTGGTGAAATAAAAAGCATGTCAATAAACTACACATTTGGCCCTTGATGGGATTCGCATTTTCCAGTGTGGCCCTTAGGAAAATTGAGTTTGACACCCTTGCTTTACAGATTCAGGCTCTGCATCTTCAGGTGTGTTTAACTGTCGAACTTAACTCTGATTGGGCAGATATTAGTCTATATTCACGACGTTCCACTTCTGGGATTGCTCCGTTGCTGACGGAAATTCTGACAGATGCCACTTCTGCCGGATGTCCGTCCCCTCCCTCTGTCTTTCTGTTGGCGATCTAACCTCCGGTGGATTTGTTAGGACTATGGTTAACTGCTCCTCAGATCTCTGCAGGGTAAATCCAGACAGCTAGCTAGACTATCTGTCCAATCTGAGGTTTCTGTTGCACGACTAAAACAACCTCTGAACGTACACGTGTTCCACCAAAACAAGTTTCTTCCTGAGGCTATTTTGCAGCAGCTCCATGCGAAGCTTAGCACCACCCATGCCGATTGTGATTGGTTTAAAGAAATGCCAATAAACCAGAGCATGTTTTTCTCCTATGCAGGAATGCTCTGTAGACTAGCTAGACCCTCCTCTGCAGCGCTGTGGAGGAAGGCCTGGCAAAGCGAGACTAGGCAGTTATTATCTGACATTGGCGCCACTATGCTGGCACCCAATGAAGTACTTAATTTTGCCTGTGCTTTTTCTCAAGTCACATTGCAGTTGACCTCTTTCTCTACTGCTCTGCTAATGTTGCCCACTGTGATTTATATCCGTTTTTTGTGTTTAAAGCTTCTTTCAAAAAATCAAAAAGAGATCATACATTTCCATCCCATTAGACTTTGTATGTGAGTGTAAGCTGCTGTTAATGAAACTCAACATTTTAATATATGTTTCACAATCAAAGCCTTCCTGAAGGGGGACAGAAGGCATCGTGTACCCTGAAAGGCTGTAGGTGTTTTCATTTATAACTAATTCTGAAACAGAATTTGCAAAAATCAGCAGTCCCAATTAAACTGGGAGCAGGTCAGACTCCAGGATGTTGACCCTGATAGTTTGTCTGTTTCTCTCTTCAGGGGGAGGAGGGTATGCATAAACACACTCAAGTTCAAACTAAAAGTGCGCACACACATGCAGACCACACCCTCCTGTTTGGAGAGGCACTGAGGAGGAATTTCCACAGACGTTGATCCAGATTCTGCCTCCATCGGCATCAATGTGCTGCTTGTCTGTTTGAATCAAGTCACAGCTGCACTGTTTGTCCGTCGGACTTCTGCTTTTCTAAGAGACATAATAGACATAGTTAATGTGTTGTGTGTGTGTGTGTGTGTGTGTGTGTGTGTGTGTGTGTGTGTGTGTGTGTGTGTGTGTGTGTGTGTGTGTGTGTGTGTGTGTGTGCGCGCGTGTGTGTGTGTGTGTGTACGTGCGTGCGTGCGTGCAAGACCTGCAGGCAGAAACAGAGGCTGGTGTCTGGATTCTTGTTTTACCTGCTGGTCAAACGTGCTCCAACATGTCTCACACACAGGAGGGGATACACACACACACACACACACACACACAGACATACATACGTAAAACACACACACATGGGTGCCCATCTTGTGCTCCACCCTGCTTTAAAAAAATGCCAGAGGCAAATAGTCAATTGACATCTCAGTGACTGGTTTCCCAGCCATGGCAGGAAGACGTTGGTGTGGTTTGTACACATGCTGACACACTCACACACACACCTAGTGAAGCGTCTGTTTTGGAGCGTGCTGAAACAGATCAGTCTTTCATGCTGAAGCAGCAGCGGTGTGTGTACCTTTGCTCCCCACTGGTGTTTACCTCCCCGCTCTGCTGCTGCTGCTGCTGCTCTGCCACGTCAAAAGTCTGCCTGGGTGCTTGGCTCGCTCCTCTGGGAGCCTCGCTGGCCAAACAGCCTGACTGTGGTCACTCTGCTCTGGGTCTGAGGAGTCACAAAACTCCTGGCTGTAGCTGGAGGATTCCTACCAACTCACAGCTCTGCTTCTTTCGCCTGGCGTTTTGGCTGCGTCTGCTGGAGCTCTGCTTGCAGTTGGAAGATAAACGGATGTGTTCAGGTCAGTGGAGGCATACTGAAGTTAGACAGAGGGCTTCCACTCACCTGACGGTGGAGGAGATACTGGGAGAGCGGCTGTTGGGGCAGCTGGGAGTGTATTGGTGTATTTATGCAGCTGGAAAATGAGCGGCTATCTTTATAGAGGAAGGTAAGGCTTCTTTGTGTGTGTGTGTGTGTGTGTGTGTGTGTGTGTGTGTGTGTGTGTGTGCGCATTCATTAATGTAATGTGTAATAGAAAAGCCTCCCCTCTGCACTGACTGCAGATACATAAAGTAAAAAGTCTTGTTGCAATGAGAAGAGGACCTTTGTGCCAGAGTTACATAATGCGCTGTTCCTGGACGATGGGCAGCTATTGGCTGAGCTGGTTTCAATCGTTTCAAAGCAAACGGCTGACTTATCTTGGTTCACTAATATCATTTTAACCTCTTCAAGCCTGTTGGGACACTGAACCTTTAATTTATTCCTATGTTTTGGTACTGAGAAATGTGTTTACCTCTTTGACTTACAGTTTCCCCCCTAAATAAGTTTAGGGTTCATCGTGTTCCACATTGTGATCGGGGTCAGCCCTATGTTCCCACAGCCGTATGTTCCCAAAGCCCTATGGTCCCACAGTCCTTCAGTCCGACAGCCCTATGGTCCCACAGTCCTATGGTCCCACATTTCTAAGATTTTTCTTAAAATGTGGCCTCAAACCTTCAACCCCAGCAGCAGCAATCTAACGCAAGCAGCAATAGCTAGTCAAATCATTTGACTAAAATGCAGAAAAATCCATTAAACTTACCCAAGCTGCTCATCATTTGAAGAAAAAAGTACATCCTCCTTTTTTTCATCAACTTCACACACACACGCTTGAACTAAAGTTACTGCTACGGTCATGTGATGCTAGCTAGTTTTGCTTCAGTTGGCTAACTGGTCCGAAAAATGCCAATGTAGGTGGCTGGGCTAGCTAGAAGGCTCTGGCCTGTCAAAGAATACGCCCAACAGGGCCAACTCAAAATTTGATTGGCTAAAAAATATGACAATCCACAACATTGTCCCTATTAGCTTGAACAGCAGAGGGATTTACTCTGAATGCTGAAGCCCTCACAATAGATAATAATTTAATCAGGCCTTAAAAGTTCGGCCCAACAAGGCCTGAGCCCGACAAGTACATTTTGATTGACAGTTTTTTTGTCATTATTCAAATGTGCGCACGCACACAGCTCTTTTGTCAAGAATGAGTCATTTATAAATTTTTTAACATAATTTATTCATGACTAACGTAGGCTATAGGCCATTTGGAAGTTGGAACAAAGAAATAAAATATGTCCTCCAGTGGCCAGCCTCCGTTTCACCTCCTCAGCATTCATTTTCACGCTAATCGAAACGCATCACCTGACTGCTCATTTACCGCGCAACCCGGAGCGCAACCCGGAGCGAAAGCCTGAGCCCGACCCCGAGCCCCAGCCCAGCCAGAACCTGGCCCGAGCCCCAGCCCAGCCACAGCCGGGCCCGAGCCCGTGTACAATGACAGAAATTAGATCTGCAAAGATCTTCAGCTCTACCTCAGGCTAGATTTTTCACCCAGAGGCAACGCAGGGGGTAAATCTGTTTGGATAAAAGCTCAAATTCAGAGATGCACTGGAAGCAGCCCAGCCGAGGGAGAGAGTAGCAACAAAATTACAGTAATTGATGCTTGGGATCGGAATTTCTCTGATGTAATCTTCTATTTTTAACTTTATTACTTTTACCCAGGAAACATACAATATGTTCGTTGCTCAGGAGTGTTTTAATCCAACCCGCGATCTTTTTCCTAAACTTAACTACTCGTTTTGGTGCCGGAGCTGTTTTCCTTTTAGCCTCAACCTCAGTTAACAGGGAGCAGATTTGCAGAGGTCTGATGACGAGTAGCCACACATAAGAGCACAAATGTTTATCTCGCGCAACGACTCGAGCCAGCTGATCAGAGAACTGTTGCTGTGCTGTCCCACAGCAGCTGTTGGTGGCTTCACTGTTGTCTACTCAGCTTCTATTGTCACACATTCACTCACATTCTCCCCCAGCTGTCGCCAGGCCAAGTGTTCAGGCCAGCATGGAGGTCTTGTTGCAACGACTACACACACACACACACACACACACACACACACCTAAGTGGTCGACATGTTGTTAAATCCACTCTCCTGTTATTCAGAGACAACGAGGGGAGCCTAATTACATTCTCACCCCGACGTGAAGCTTCTTCGTCTTTCTGATCTTCACTTTTAGTTAAAAACTCTTTACAGCGCGGCAGGATCTGCTGCTTTGACTTAATCTGGCTCATTGATTATTCATTAAAAGGCCCTGAGGACGTGCTAATGGGGAGAAACCCCAGCCCACTCTGCTCTGATCCTAAAAACATCCTCCTTATCGACCAACTTTAAAGCCACGTGGAGACCGTGAATCTCTGAAGCCAAACAGTCTTTTTAAAGAACAAAAAATCTTTTAAAGGTGAAGAAAAACCACAAACCTTCACGTTGCTAACCAATAAAGTATTTTGTTCTACAAACACACTCACTAATCATTAGTGCATGTCTAGATTATTATATTTTTAAATGCATGCATGAATGTATGTACATCTAAATCAGTGTTTCCCTCTAGGAGCGTTCAGAGGATGACGGGGGGCGCTGGAAACAATATTTTCAAAAGGGGGGCGTTGAGGTGCCCTTGGAGGGCGTTTTATTTTAAGGCGAGTTTACATCACCACAATAGGGGTTTACAATTTAAACTACTTGCAAAAATCAGTGGTCTGCAACATTTAACCTGCCAGTTTACGCCCCTGCAACCGGACGAAACGGTGGATCTTCTTCTTTTTAGTGTTTCTGTCAGCTCGGTGCTGCCTTCACAGGGAACGGGACGTCGGAGCATCATCTCAAATGAACTCCGTACTGCAGCATTACAAATCGGTCTTGTCATGTGAACAACTGATCTAAATTAATAAATCATTTACTCACACTTTCTTCACTTGTTAATAATGTCTCGGCCAGTTGGTGGAAGGGTGTCCTGGATTCTTCCACCCCGTGTCTTTGTTTACTGTTTTTCTCAGCTGGTGAGTGATGTCTGTGTGACTTAAAGCATGCGCTGCTGACTCAGTTTCCACTCCACCACCACCACCACCACCAGTGTGTGAGTGTGTAGACGGGACTCTGACATGTCAGTGGGAAGCTCATCCAGGGACTATTTCTGACCTCGGTGCTTTTTTCAGAATTCAACCCAGACTTTTTCAGAGTGACATGTGAAGCAGACGGGACTACAGCAGGCAGGTTATACCTGAAGGCTGTCGGTGGGAGGATAGTTCATTACCATAAACGTGGGAAACGGGTTTGAGTGCTGTGTGTGTGTGTGTGTGTGTGTGTGTGGCTGCTGGGGGGTAGGAGGGAGACACATGGGACAGTGTTGAGTCTGAAGGAAGTGCTGATAGCTGTGTCTTGTTTCAGGCACTGTGGTGCAGAGAAACGAGCCAGGCCGAAGAGCGTCGGACCTATGATGGGTGAGTAAATATGCCGAATGTTTTTTTTATATCAGAAAAATTGGTTTTATTTCATCCAAATGGTCCAAAAAATAACATGGATGCATTGATGTACGTTTTATGAAACCTATACAGCATTCTCCGCAGGTAAAATGAATTACTTCCATTACATTTTGGGCATTTTATTCCGTTTTATAGCAATTTACAGTGTAGCAAACAAATGGTTTCAAAACAGCATTCTGACTAAACTTTGAGATGGACCAGTCTGTGATTCACGCAACATCTTCTGATCTTAACTATTAGTCAAAATGATTCATAACTTCTGTTCTGTTTCAAAGCGTAACTCTCGCTAAAATGCAACCTAGGGTCTTTTTGTTTATGTACCCGAGTCAAACTTTCGTTTAACCCTTGTGTTGTTTTCCATTCGACCATGCACGCAGGTCCTCCCATGAAAATCAACACGTTTTTGTCCCTGTTTTCAACACTTTTGGCACTTTTTTCAATGTATTTGGCGCTTTTTTTTTGCTGTTGAACGCTTCTTTTCACTAGACTGCCATGTATAAACAACACCAACGTATTATTATTTTTACACTTATTTTTGGAATTCATGGTCAATAAACCTAATTTATATGAAAGTTCATAGAGGATACTGTTTTGAAAACATTTCAATGTCTTTTAAAAATGCTAAACAATTGAACAAAACACCCAAAATTCAATGAAATTTGAGATCCGATCTCTTGTTTTATCTGTGTTATTTTTGGGTAAATCAAATTAGGTAGTTACAAAGAAATCCATATTTCTAAAACAGAAATTTAGAAAACAGGTCAAATTTGACCCGAAGAAAACATTAGGGTTAAAAGCATAATTAGGACAGAAGCGCCACTTTTAAGATTTACCGTATTTTTCGGTCAAATGGTTTTGAATGGGAGTGCTAGGGGCACTGCTATGATCGCATCAAACTCACTATTTTTAAAACACTAAGAAGGCTCGATACAACATGAAATGTTGCTCCAAGTATCTCCAAGGGCTCTACACATGGACTCAGCGTTGAGAACATTGTTTGTGTTCACAAAGTCTTTTTGACTGGCGAGATGGCAGCGACCGGAAACACCAACTGCTAAAGTGAGTCGTTCAAAACCTTTCTTTTTAGTAAACTCTGTGAACACAAACAATGTTCTCAATGCTCAAGTTCATGTGTAGAGCCCCTGGGGATACTTTGAGCAAGGTTTTAGTGTTTTCAATGTTCGTAGTGTTTTAAAAATAGCTATTTTGATGCTATCATAGCAGTGCCCCAATAGCTCTCGCATTCAAAAGGCCATTTGACCCAAAACGAGAATACAGTCATTCTTAAAAGTGACGCTTCCGTCCTAATTATGCTTTTAAACAAAGACTCGAGTACATTCACAAAAAGATCCTAGGTTGCATTTTGGCAAGCGTTACGCTTTAACTTAAAAATTAGGTATAATGTCATATAAATTAGGTTTATTGACCATGACCAAAAAACATCTGTTAAATGTCAAAATGTTCTAGTGTCTTCTCTCCTCTGGGACAGTAAACCGAATATCTTTGAGTTCTGGACAAAGCAAGACATTTAAGTACGTCATCTTGGGCTTTTTCTTTTTACATTTTATGACTTTTTATAGACTAAACAACTAATCCATTCATCTAGTAAATAATCCCCAGTTTATTCGACTATAGGAATAATCTTTAGTTGCAGCCCAACTCTGCTCGATGCTTCACTTTAATCTCATTAATCTAACCAATGTGTTCTTTGTCTCATTTGTACCTAGAAGATGTTACTCGCAGATTTTTCCAGGGGGAAAAAAACAGTATAAACAGCTCATTACAGTTTTATTACCCTCTGCCCTATACAGGCTGCAGTGTTGACTAATTAGCTGTTTGTAGGCGCGACACTGTGTATTCACTATGATTATGAATGAGTGTGTCTCTAACAACCACCGCCCCCCTTTAATAGGTGTGTGTGTTCTCGTACTTCATGTGTCCCCAAAAGAACTGTGAAATTTGTATAATTTTAGTACAAAAGTACTCTGTGAGTACTCATTTATTTGCAGGTTTAAGAATGAACCATGAAATGATAAAGTGGTTATTATTGCAGTAGTTATAGAGTTGTTTTTGCAGATAGTAGTTTGGATCAATGACCGATTCATTTACCGGATAGTCGGCAGGACATCCGGCGCCGACAGAAGTGCATTTCCTCTCTAACTGGGACGTTTTGGGACCGATTGGTGGGATTGATTGCTGTGGACGAAGTACACACAGGGATACAGTACGTGCAGCTAATTTAAATAGCTCACGTTACTGTATTGTGTCAACAGTTAACTTCATTTAATATTGTACGTGGCGTTTTCTTTAGCAGGGTGCAAATGTTCCACCAAAACACGTTCCTTCCTGAGACTATTTAGCAGAGCCACCGTTGCTGCGTCTGGAGCTCAGCGCCGCACAAGTTGTGATTGGTTTAAAGAAATGCAAACAACCCAGCGCATAGGTTTTGTTTCAACATTGGGAGGGGTCACATTGAAACTGGGCGATCTGGGGGTCCTCCCACATAGCATTTTGACCATCAAACACTTAGTTTACAGCATTGTGGTAAATTTGTATTTTTTTCTGCATCAATTCATGCTGGAAATGTCTTTTTTTCATAAAGGAAATTATTATTATTATTATTAAGTATTCTCTTCTAAATATTGGGGCGGACATATCCCCTGCATCCGTCAGAAATCTGTGCTCTGCCAAAGCCGTCTTGATTAAACACCCCCCGGGATCTGGCACCCCACCCCATTGGCCCCGCTTTTAAAGGAATAAAACACCAACTATTGCACAAATCCCTCCTGTGTGGAGTTTTCTGGGAACGCTCCTGGCCTTTTAAAGACCCTAAGTTTGGCTTTGAGACGTCTTAAGACCTCTGGAAGTGTTTCAGCTGGACTGTGTGTGTGTGTGTGTGTGTGTGTGTGTGTGTGTGTGTGTGTGTGTGTGTGTGTGTGTGTGTGTGTGTGTGTGTGTGTGTGTGCGCGTGTGTGTGTACAAGGCCCATATATCCAGGTTTAATAGGGTTTTAATGAGGCGAGGGTTGATCAGGACGTTTCAGAGAAGCTGCTGTGTTTACATTTCAGCTCTGCTCCGTTTGACTGATGATCCTCAGCCACACTTGAACTATTTCAAATGTATGTACAGTCAGGATTTATGGTGCATTTGACATATGAAATGCATTTATGAGCATTTAATACAGCCTTCTGACCAGGGATCTTTAAAGTTTTTTTAGGCCAACGACCCCTTAGCTGACAAAGAGACAGAGCAGGGACCCCCTACTACAGTATAACAATTGAGTAGCATATTAAACTGGCCAGATGGATGAAAATGGATCTATGCATAATGGTATTCATATATCAAGTTTTAATGTGACACATACATGTGGAAGGCACAGTAAATCCTAAAGCTTAACTGTATCTGTGCAGGGCTACACTAATGGCTACCTTAGTTAGAAAGTGTGTCATCAATGTTAATTAAAGGTTTTGTTTTTGTACAAATAGGCCAATTCATCTTTGCTAATAATATGTTGATTTCATGTTAATGTATATTTGAAGACATACATATCAAACAATAATTTAGCAGTAACTCACAGGACCCCTCAGGCGTTAATGGTCCCCCTGTTGAAGATCTCTGTTCTATGCAGACCTGTTCTGTGTGTGCTTTTCTGAAAACACGGCTGAAAAAAGAAAAAAAACTGTTGACAAAACAATCTCTCAAGGTTGAGTTAAGGTCTACAGCTTTCAACCGAATCACACAGCCTTCATCCGCAAAGGCAGTCTAGCATTGTTTATCTAGGGTTAGGGTTAGGGGTTAGGGTAAACAGTCATGACTAGTGGAACGACAAACACCACAACCAGTAACCAGTAACATAGCTCAAACACAGCGTTCGAGATTCGACTGCTCATGTTTTCCCAAGATGGTGCCCGCATGTAAACAACGGTACTGTTTAATAAACTGTCTGTACACTTAAAAAATTCTCAATGCTTCGGTTTAGATGTAGGTACCCTCATTATTCTACCGTTGAAGTGTGGTGCTATTATGAGGCTTGTTAGTGGTATAAAATAGCAATTTACCATCTTCCCCGAAAGGTAGCGTCAGCAGCTAACTACCCGTTTGCGGTAGCTTGTTTAAAGCTAAAGACGCATTCGATTAGCATCAAAACATATCCCAGAGAACGATCGACTCGGTACACATATGTCATTAACCCCTAGGTTCATTTTGCGCCGGAATTGTCCTTTAAAGGATATGCTAGTTTTGTATTTACATCTTTCTTTTTCTATCTGTGCAGATTTCTCGTGTGATGAGACGAATAAAGGCCCACTGGTACAGATGCACAGCCTCAGAGAGTTTGAACAGGTAGGAACATGTGCTTTGACACAACCCGTGTTCTCACACGGTGCATGCTTTCTGATGAAGTTTAAGAGTTTGATGCTGGCTCAATTCCTCCAGCAACATAAACTGAAAGTGTTGCTGGGAAAAAGCTTGTGGCGATGAGGCTACAGTAGCGTTAGCGTGGCGCTGCCCAGGCTTGTCTCTGCTCCGTGGTAATCTCTACGTAGGTGTGTTTGGGAAGATGATGTGGCAACTGGAACTCTGCTTGAGTCAAATGCTTCCCTTCTCTCCACAGTTCTTCTGTCTCTTCTACATGCTGATTAGTTGAATTGCAGCTGCAAGCAGTTGAGTGTTTTAACATGTTTAACGCATTTACCACAAAACATTCTTTAAATTATCACTGCTCAGTTTTCTAAAGAATGCTGCAGCATTTGTGTGTTTCCCACCTTTTGAAGCAGCTTAGATGTCCTTTTATTTCAGGCTTGAAACCAGCTTTTGTAATCTCATTCATTATGGAAATCATGCTTGAGCTTAGTTTGATGTCGGTTCTTTTCTTGTTGCGTGGTTACAGATTCCTTTGAAATTCTGCACTAACAGCACACACATACCCAGTGAGGAGAGATTCTTGCACTGAGCGACTGAAAACAGCTCACAAACTCACAAGCACTGTAACTATCTTACAAAGGAAAGTCTTAAGCCACTGACACACCAACCCAACGGCCGACCGTCGGCAGAAAAGCCAGGCGGACTGATCAGTCGGCTCCCCGAGTTGGTCCAAAAAGTTCCTCAGAACACACCGAACCGACTTGAGCATGCGTTCCGCACGTGCGCGAGACGTAATACGTCTCCATAACAGCAGGCGGTGCTAATCTGTATTGTTGCCAAAAAAATGAAAACCGGCAGCTGATTGGACAAACGCGCCACGTGGGGTCTGGCTGCTCCCGGATTTTACAACTGGGCATAATGGCGGCTCGTTCAGAATACGATCTCGTATTTTACGGAGATAGTTCACCGAAACGTGTTTCTGAAAACATTTTAAGCGAGAAAATAGGCCATACAGTTGTCTTTATTTCAGATCAACACAGGTCAGTTTAAAAGATTTTCGTCAGATTTTGAGAGGCTTAGTAGAAGTGCGGAACACACCGAACAGACTCCAGTCACTGACCTCGCCAGACTGTCCCACGGCCGATTATTGGGGTTGATGTGTTATTGCCAGTACACTGCCAGCCCCACAGCGCACTAATAACCCCTCAATCCTGGATGGCCTCCTCACAACTGAAACTCTGCGTGAGTCAAAGATTTCTCTTCTCTCCACAGTTCTTCTGTCTCTTATACATACTGTAATACTGTTTCTCCCATTATGTACGCACTGACATGGATAATAAGAATGTTGCAACTCCAGGTTTTTATTCATTTGTCCCTGGCCCTGATACAGATCATTACATATCAAGTATCTGCTAACACTGAATCCCTATCTGATATCCATATTTCCCACATGCAGTAATACAGCTGCACAGTGCACATTTACAGGTCTATATTCAATGCCTTGAAACCCTTAAGTTGCGCTTTTCCAACATATTTTTCTGATTCTGGTTTTCAACTGCACTAAAAGATTGTGATTTTTTACTGCTTCCGTTAGTTACTGGATGGCATTTATGACCCACGATCACGTTACAGTCATGGACAGAGACTGAAAGAGATCTCAATGAGTACATCTGTGTTGTGTTATTGGACAGATTCACCCCTCTGGTCATCCGGCCGCTCTACATTATGGCAATGATTGGACCATTACGTGTTTTTTCTAACAGCCTTCAACTTTAAAAGACCAGAAAAAAGGGCAGATTTAAGCATTTCTCTGCAGTTTATTTGTCTAAGTGTGGAGACAAACTGAACATAATTTTCATTTTGACAGATAAACGGCTATTTTAAAAGTTTCCATATTGCTGGTTGTACGTAGCCTGCTGGCTTCGCCCTACTACGTACTTCCGCTCAATTTTCATTTCCCTTCAGTACACTGTCTGGGTTTGCGGTATTTCCTTGGGTTTTCTCCAACCAAATCTTTGCAGGTTCAATCAGCAAACCGAGGGAGTGGCTGAGAAGAAGATGCAGTCTGTTGTGGCAACGCTGCTGAAAATCCAGAAGTTAAAGCCCGAGCAAGACCAATCTTTGCTGAGTTGTGTTGGTGGCCATGATGTCGTGGCCCTCCTCCCCACGGGGTTTGGGAAAAGTTTAATTTTCCAGCTCGCTCCGCTAGTGGTGAAGGAGTTGGCTAAGGCAAATGCTAGAGATGCTAAGCCGATGGTTGTTGTCGTCTCCCCTCTTGTTAGCCTGGGCCGACCAGACAGTACGTAGGAGGGTCGAGCCAGGCAACCAGAGTGGCTCTGGGCAGATCCAATACCTTTAAACTTCAACAGAGTACCCGCCTTCATGGAAGTTGACACTTGTCAATGGAGAGTGGCCAGACTCTCTGGACACATGAAATGGACCAGAGTCTGGTAGGACCAGGCTAGGGTGTATGGCTTGCAGCGAGTATCCTTGATCATAGCAAATACCCAACAAGTTCTCCAAACCATACGGCGATATGTGTCATTTGTTCCTCCCCTCTAATGCGGTTTTGAACGCATCATTAATGTTGCAAAATGGTTGCAGTTTGGTTATGTTTAGGCACAGAAACTACTTGGTTACTGTATGTTAAGAAAAAGATTGTGGTTTGGTTAAAAATCTGAAGTTACTGAAGTTGCTACAAGTTGTGAAGATTACGCATGTGACGCTGAATGTAGTCTCAAATAGCCAGACCTTGCTTCAGAGCGCTGCTGAGGAGGGTCTGGCGAGTCCACACAGCATTCTGGGATGGGAGAGAAACGCGCTCTGGTTTATTGGCATTTCTTTAAACCAATCACAATTGTCTTGGGCATGTGCTAAGCGCTGGACGGAGCCACGGTGCCTCTGCTAAATAGTCTGAGGAAGGAACTTGTTTTGGTGGAACATGTGTACGTTCAAAAGTAGTTTTAGTCGTGCGACAGAAAACTCAGATTGGACAGATAGTCTAGCTAGCTGTCTG
This sequence comes from Perca flavescens, assembly GCF_004354835.1. NCBI lineage: Eukaryota > Metazoa > Chordata > Actinopteri > Perciformes > Percidae > Perca > Perca flavescens. The sequence continues at coordinate 35,308,341 of NC_041339.1, read as the reverse complement.
GATTTACCCTGCAGAGATCTGAGGAGCAGTTAACCATAGTCCTCACAAATCCACCGGAGGTTAGAACGCCAACACAAAGAAAGAGGAAGGTAACGGACATCTGGTCGAAATGAGGGACATCCGGCCAAACTTGGCACTCTTATACTACTTTGTCATCTTACTTCCTGCTTTGCTTCTGTCATAACTACTACGGCCACTAGAGGGCGCTGTCACTATAAACGTGAATAAAGGTCGTAATTGCTGCTTGTACAAATAACTTATAGAAGTGTTTTCCAGGGAAGGACAGTCTCCAAATTGTTTCACAAACAAGACAGAATCAAACATCAAAAGGTGATATATGAATCCATAAATTAAACATTTGCAGATATATATATATATATATATATATATATATATATATATATATATATATATATATATATATATTTTCAGAAGTTGGACTCAAGCATTGTGTGTGTGAAAAGCCACACAGGTAAATAATGTCTTCTTGGTTCTGAACTGAGAAGATGAGAGGCGTAGTTTGGCTCTGGTTCTGTTCCAGAGTAATGGATTCTGGGAGTTTTGCCAGGTGCATTATGGCTCTGATATAACTCTGGAGGTGCTTGCTGCAATTACCCGGTTCCCTTTTTCGTGAAGGACAGAGCTCTCAGAGGAGGGGAGGGGGTTGCTTGTAGTAATGCTAGATTGATGTGGAGACTTTGGGTTGTATTGGGGAAAAGGTCAAATTACATGAAATCCGAAACTCCAGCAGGATGAGATCAAATCCGCACGTTCCTGTGGAACAAACTGTCTGATCTATTCTGAGACACAGAAAGCCGCAGCATAAAAAAAAACAGACTGTGTTGTTTTTTCTTTACCTAAAAGCCATTTTGACTTTTTAAACAGGTGGTAATTTATAGAATCAAGAGGAAACATTTATAAAGGCTTTGCATCGCACCTCATTTTACTTCACTTCAACTCTTTCTGTGCAAACTTTGGCACGAAATATTAACACATTTTGTTACAACTACACGTCTAATCGGTTTTTACTGACCAAAACCTGATCCAGGATCCAAAGTTGGGCCGGTTTTAAATTTGATTTGTATTCAGTTTAATCTGGACCAACAAGGCATGCCAGTGGTGGAAAGTAACTAAATACATTTACTCAAGAACTTTAGTTACGCACAATTTCAACCCTTGTGTTGTCTTCCCACTAAACCCGTTCTCACTCCGACCTCGTAAAATATGGGCGCTTGGGCAACGGCAGTCAGCGTCAGATACGACGCAGAAATCCCCTTCAGCGTGTGTGTAGAACGCACCGGGCAAGGCAGCAGCTATACGTGGCGCATGAAGATGACGTAGTATTAAGACAGACAACGGTAGAGAGTAGTATGAAAGCCTGAAATTCTGATAGGGAGGTAGGTTGGGGGACTGGATGGGTCAAACAACACAGGACTTTCACCCAGGAGACCTGGGTTCATGTCCCGCATGTCAAATTAAGGTAAATGAGATACAAATATATATAGATATGTGTCTATATGAGTGTCTATTACTACAGGTGTACAGGCTATGAACTGGCTGTGAGTATGACTATGGGAATACAGAATACATAACTATACAGTATGTACAGTGGTGCAAATTGTGAGTATTTTGAGGGATTATACAATATGTACCGAGATTATACAATATGTACAGTACAGAAGTGCAAGACATAATCATAATAATAATAATAATCAGGACTACTTTACCCTCCTGTTGTCTTCGGGTCAAATTTGTTCCATTTTCCAAAAGATTCTATATCAGAAATTTGGGTTTCTTTCAACCTAATTGTCAAAGAAAATAACGTGGATGGTTCCCTTCAACGCTCTTCACAAGTAAAATAAATGACCGGTTCACTACTTTCATTTAATTTGGGTGTTTTATTCAATTATATAGCATTTGGTGGGGGAAATGTCAAAAGAAAGTTGAAAAAACTGACAAGAATTGTCGGTAACAACCTTCATAAACACGGGGAAATAACAACAAAAAAGTAAAAAAGAAAAAATGCTGAAAAGAAATCGAGAAAAACATCAGAAAAAGTGTCAAACAACGTGGGATATAATTTGACAAAATCGACAAAAGTGACAAACGTCTGGAAAAACATTGTCAAAAGATGGTTTGGTAGACGGGAAGACAATGCAAGGGTTTAGCGACAATCTACTTTTACTCAAGTGGAATTTTGAACGCAGGACTTTAAATTGAGTGTTTTGTACACTGTGGTATTTATACTATACTTAAACAAAGGATCTGAGTTCTTTGGCTTGAAGACACACTGTAGAAAAATATGACCTTTGAATCATGTTTGGACCCATCAGACAAAAGTAGGTCAGACGCATAAATTAGGATGTAGATTGTGCCCGAGGATGGATGTTCTAAACTGTGTATATAAAGCTGAAAGCACGTTTCCCTCTGCAGCATTGAGAACAGAAATCATTTTGAAACTACAGTAAAGATGGCAGAGCTGCAGAGGAGGAGTGATTTACTCCCACATGTGGAAACCTGCTGTTGATTCAAATCAGCCAGTGCCGTGTGACATATGCAACTGTGCTGGCTTTAGGTTTGTGTAATGTTTCATTATAGAGAGCGGTGAAGTCCCTCCTCTTTCCGGTGGACCACCGCGGGAACTTATTTTGTAAAAAAATATGTACAGTAGTGATTCCGTTTGAATTGAGCCATTCATTTACTCGACTTTGGGGCGAGTAGTCTGTCTCATTATGTATTTTCACAGTCTTGTACTTCAGGGTTTCCCCCAGCGTGGGGAATCTTTTTTTAATGTATTTTTAAAACTACAGTTACACTGCTGCAGCTCAGTTGGAAACTTAGACATATTTTCAAATCTCCAGTTAGCTTTTAGCACTGACTTAAAGGCTAACTACCATTCTTTTCAACCTGAACCCTATTTTCCTATGTTTTTGTGTCTGAATGACTGATGGGAACAAAAATCTCTGACATTGGTCCAGTATTAAGTGCTGTAGTCGGCAGCAGCGAAACAAGCTACAATGTATGTGTTAATAGGGCAATTATCCACCTTGTATTTACCTTCACAAAAGTGCTTGTGTTGCCACTGACAGACTGAGATTATTACTCTGTCTGACAACATTATGGAAAGGACCTTTCTGTTAAAGAGTAAGATCCTTTTTTTAAACATAAAAACATCTGCAAAATTGCGTTCGCTAAACCCACCTGACTCCATGTAAATAAACAGTAATTTTAGCATCGTAAAATACACATCATTCAAAGTCGACAGAAACAAAATAAAACTATGAAAAGCGGTTTTGAGTCGTCTTTCCACTTTTCCAACCATCACAACTCTAGTTTTGGTTGAAATGAACACATAGTTTACCGATTTACATGTGAAAATATGTTGGCTCTACACACGCTAAAAGTATTGCTTTTTTAAATGGAGTCTGGTGGGTTTAGCGCTAGCAACTTCAGAGCCGTTTCTGGCCCCTAAGACACAAAAACATAGGAAAATAGGGTCCAGGTAGTTACCCTTCAATGTAGGGCCCGATGAGATCTGTCTTATAACTCTTTTAAATTCTTAATTTCGTGATTCCATTCATGATTCTGTTATCACAGAGACTATTTGGGCTCTACATTAATGCTGCCATCAGTCTGTAACTGGACCCAGCCGGGCCCTCGTCGAACAAAAGACACTTGCCACCAGGCTAAACAACTTTTCTGGGGAAAACCCTGGACCAGAGACTTTCTACTTGCAAAGTATTTTTTTTAAATTGACGGACATCATGTGTTCATGGCTCAATTCAAACAGGATCAGTTCATTGAAAGGAGGAAGAATTATGACTATAAAAGTCATAAAAAAAACCATGAAAAAATATGTCGAGGCACTCAAGGTTGGTTACAAAAAGTGATAAAAGGCCTGTAATTAACAGGGCAACACATTAAAAATACACCAACGTGCATCGGCTTGAGCCTTCCTCAGTATCTAGTGTTGGATCAGATGATTATTTGTCTCTCCGACATATTTTACATTTTGTAATTTAGGTCCCATGGTTGTCCATTGTAAGGGGAGGGACTTTGCCTCTCTATACGACAGCTTTATGTGGGTAAATTGCATCTTGAACTGGTATAAAAGCTTGAAGGCTAAAGCTTTGTATTTCATAAAGAAGAGCTATTTCCCCTGCGGCTGTACGAGCGGAGGCAGAAAGCCAAACTCTTGGCTGGTTAGTTCAAGGCTACGTTTCAGTGCACGGGCGCCTTTCCTTTTGAAGTTTTCCTCTTGACTCCCACTGAGGGATGAAGGGATGAGTCATGCTATACATGCTGACGCACAGCGCAGACAGCAGACTGGGAGGCAACCTAAACACCGGCTTTGTACGCAGGCATGAGGGGAAATGGACTCAGATTGCTGATGTTGTATGCTGAATTGCAGCTGCAAGCAGCCACATGTTTTTACATGTTTCACACCATTTACTGCAAATCAGTCTTTAAGTTATCATTGCTCATGTTTTCTAAAGAATGCTGCAGCGTTTGTTGATGCTCTAATGCAGGGGTGTCAAACTCAATTTCACTAAGCGCCACACTGGAAAATGAGAATCAGATCAAGGGCCAGACATGCATGCTTTTATTTCATTGAAAAAAGTGAAACATTTTTGGACTGTATTATATAGGTATTATAAGGTATTATATAGGTATTATAAGTCTTATATAGCCTTCTCACATGTAATTTGGTCCATATAGAAGCCCCAAAAAAGTCCTCCCAGCAAAAAAAGGTTCCTTAGCCATCATAGAATTTAGCAAATCAAGTAAAACAAAGTATTCTGATTACATTCTTAAAAGTAGGCTACCAAGCAGCCGACTCACAGCAACATGTTTCACAGCCTGAACATGAAAAGTCTCTGCTTCTGGGGAAATTTCTGAGTCTCAGAGTTGGCAAATATGCCAAACTTTTGCTTTGAATGTCGCATAATTGCAGTTTGAAAACTGTTTCCCGTCTTTTTGGTTTGACGTGCAACTACTGTAGATGGGCCAAAATCGATGGTGAACCTAAATTGACATGCGGGCCGGATCAAAATTTGCGAGGGGCCAGATTTGATTGAGTCTTGCTTTGAGTTTGACATGTGGTCTAATAAGTGTTTCCCACCTATTGATACAGCCTAAATGTAAATCATGCCTGAGCTTTGTTTGATGTCAGTTCTTTTCTTGTTGCGTGGTTACAGATTCCTTTGAAAGTCTGCACTAACAGCACTCACATACCCAGTGAGGAGAGATTCTTGCGCTGAGCGACTGAAAACAGCTCACAAAACTCACAAGTTGGCACATTTCAAGCACTGTGACTATATTACAAGTCTTACACTCCCCAGCCCCACAGTGCACTAATAACCCCTAAATCCTGGATGGAACCATCCATGTATCCCTTTACGGTGTCCTTGAGTGCCGAGAAAGGCACCTTAAAATAAAATCTATTATTAATATTATCTTGAAACCCAGACATTTCATTAATTTAGGTGTTTTATAATTTTTTTTATTGTCAATGTTGAAAATATGAACATGGCGACCTTCTTTGCAACTTTTAAGGTGAAAAACAAACCGTGAAATAACAGAAACACGATTTATGTCGACAGAGAAAGGAGAAGAGGGTTTGTATGTTAAAGTACAAAAACTTTTCGTAGGGTAATTTACAAAATTACGGCCGCTGACCAGTCACGTGAAAGTTAAGTTAAGTAGTCTTTACAGTTAAATTTAAGTGACTGTGAGCCAGCTACAGAGCACCGTGAGGCGACGGTCGTTTCAGGTAAGTTTAGCCGACACAAAGGTGAGCATCATGTGGCGACGGCAGTTAAAGGTGCACTATGAGTTCCTGCATGACGTCACTTCTGTTGACGTTCCAAGTAAATACCAGAACAAAACAGAGCAAGCTCGCTCCTCCCCCCATGTTTCCGTAACTGTCATGACTAGCTGACTAACTGTCACTAACCCCAACCATCTTGTCGTTGATTGGCTGGAGTGGTTTGTTGTATTTTCGTGCACAGCCTGTGCCCCTATAGTGTCTGCTTGACGTTTACGAGCCCTGTGTTGTCTCCCGAGACCGGGCTTTTTCACAGTGTGTTCATGGGGCAGGCAGCTAGCGGGTCAAGGAGAGATAACTACGATTTGAGACAAAAATGAAATTGCGCTGAAACCACGCAGGAAGTCATAGTGCACCTTTAAGTTTAGACACCAAAACCACTAGTTAAGACAAGATTGTGGTTTGTGTGTGTGTGTGTGTGTGTGTCTCGTAGAGCGAGGGAGAAGGATTAGTTTAGGAGCAAGTAGCGACTCTAGAGTCATAGTCATCTATATAGTCATAGAAACAAAGTGTCTCCCCTGTCTTTTCTGACCACGGTGGGAAATCTGTAGCACTCTCCTTGATTTCATGTTGTTCACGGAGAAGGAGAACCAGGAGATGAGTCGGGGGAGATGAGTCGGGGGAAATGCAACGCTACCAAGCCACGTGGTTACTTCGTAGGGTCGGTGTCTACACATTCCTACGTACTACGTAGCCACGGCATCGATTTTACACAGAAGCATATATTGCGCTTTACCCTACAGTCACATTAGCTACAAGAGACAGCGACAAAGCGAAAGGCTGCCATTCACTTTCAGCAGGAGTGGCCATTTGCCAGTGACAAGCTTGCCGTTGCCACAAGCAAGTCAGGGCCGAAATAGACAAGAAGTCTATTTCATGCAAATGCTGAGCAATAAAGCGATAAAGCGACTGCCAATCGGAGTGAGGCAGCATGAGGGCAACGTCACGTATATAGGTTGGTTGCTCGAGTCGAAGAAAATCATTCAAGATGGCTGAAATGCTTCAGGACATCATATTTCTGTATATAGCTGATATGTTTGGCATTTTATCTCATGTATTTTGTTACTTCTATCGAGGAATAAATACTTTTAAATGCGATGGCACAGGATTTCTTTCAAACTCTCTTCTTGGAACTTTAGCATTTTTTGTCTCTCTCTCTTTTTTAATCTGAAAGCTGCAGTGGAAATTGTCAGGAGACGCTTCTAGCTTTTGATTGGCTGTGGTTGTGATTGTCTCAAGAGGATGTTATGTCTCAGACATATCTTAACCTGTATCATAGCTACAATATGTGTCACGGAAACACAGATGGGGCACCCAGATTCCCAAGGCGACACAAATCCAGTAAAAATAAAAAAATAAATAAAAACAGACATGATGTTCGCTGAGAAAAAAACAAATTCAGAAACGGACAGAGCTGGCAAGAAAGAAAAGAAACGAAACGGGAGATTTTCAGGCCAGAGTTCAGAATGCGATGGATCTGATTTCCAACAGCGGGGAGTGGATCATATACAGTTCAAATTATAACAAACGGAAACAACAGATTTTCCAAAAATCGAGCAGAGACATAACAAGTCAGGGTGCTGTCAGGAAATGTTCCACCTTCTGATGGAGCAGGGACTAAAGTTTGTTGAACTTTCTTTGCCACCGTAGTTTTAACATTGAGTTTTTCTGACAGTGGTAGCGTGTGTCGGTCCTCTCATCTTAATAGAGCGGTCTGGATTATTGAATGCAGTGTGTGTGTGTGTGTGTGTGTGTGTGTGTGTGTGTGTGTCCTCGCTCCACATTTGTGTCACTTTAGAGAATCAATCCTCGGAGGAAACCTGAACCTGCTAGAGCTGCGTATGTAACTGTCAAACATCCACGCTTTCGCAGCTCGGGAGGTTTATCCCCCCCTCCCCCCACCAATCAAAATGCCCCTTTCTCAAATGGCCTTTATTAGTCTGCAGGAGAAATTGAAAGCACATGGCTTGCCTATGAATGTGAATTCAAACCGACCACAGAGACACTTAGATTGATAAAAGAAGGGGCCGGATTGCATATGATTTTAGCCATTAAAACCTCACGACAAATTAGGGTTGTTAATCTGTTATTCTGCCCTCGGTCTCAGCGTTCACTTCTGAAAAAGCCACATATGCTATCAAAGGCCTGTCAGAGTTGGGTTACCATTACCAGAGTGGCGGTAATGGACCGTGTGCGGGTATCATTCATATGGAGACCAGAACGCAGAGAGAACTCCCGATCCTGCAGCTGACAGCAAAGTGAGCATGGGATTAAAACGGCACATTTCTTTTAATTCCCTTTATCTCCAAGGGGTCTTTTATTTTCCTCCTCAATTCTTGTGCTCTCCTAGTTTCTGTTGTGGCATTTGAAAATAGGTTAGACACTGTGTGTGTGTGTGTGTGTGTGTGTGTGTGTGTGTGTGTGTGTGTGTGTGTGTGTGTGTGTGTTGTGTGTGTTTGTGTGTTTGTGTGTGTGTGTGTTCAACTACATTCGTGGGGTCCAAAAACCAGGAATATAGTATACTTGTGGGGTCCGGACAGCTTTGTGGGGCCAAAATGCTGGACCCCACAACATTAAAGGGCTGTTTGAGGGTTAAGACTTGGTTTTAGGATTAGGGATAGAATTAGGTTATGGTTAGGGTGAGGGTAAGGGTTAAGGTTAGGCATTTAGTTGTGATGGTTAAGGTTAGGGTAAGGGTTAAGGTTAGGCATTTAGTTGTGATGGTTAAGGTGAGGGTAAGGTTTAAGGTTAGGCATTTAGTGGTGATGGTTAAGGTTAGGGTAAGGGGCTAGGGAATGCATTATGTCAGTGACAGTTCCCCACAAAGATAGTGCCACAAACCTGTGTGTGTGTGTGTATGTGTGTGTCTTCATCCCTCAAGCCGTTGGCTCTGAATCATTGCTTTATGTAGTTGACATCTCCAGCTCTGCGTGGGAAACCCTAAACCAAGGGACATTGGATAAACCAACATATCCTCTCTCCCATAGCGTCAAAAAGTGACTTTAGCGTTTACTACTGACACAAAAAGTTTCCTAAAAACATCCTCTTGTCAACGTAACCGCCAATTTAAGAACACTGTTTTCAACCAGTAATGATTTACTACAATAATAACGTTGTATCTCCATGGCCTATAGCAGTGTTTCTCAAATGGGGGTACATGTACCCCTAGGGGTACTTTGGAGAACTGCAGGGGGGTAGATGAGATATTTAACAAAATGTTTAATAGTTACGAGGCTGTTGTCCAGAACATTGTTCCTCTTTATGTAGAATTTTCTACATAAAGAATTTTCCTACCAAAAATGGGACATTTATGTCTCCTTCTTTGCCTTCCTTCCTTCTTCTGTACTATTTTGACCTATTCATGCTTTCATTCCTTCCTTCTTTCTACCATCTTTTTCCAAGTTTTTGTCTCTTTTTCTCATTAGCAGTTAAATGTTTTTTTTTCAGTTACAAGGCTGTTGTTTAGTAAATCTATCACTGACAGCGCTGTACTGTTCCTGTTTATATATACACTTTTCTTTTTTTCTACCGAAAATGATTAGCGCTGGTCAGGGGGGTACTTGTTTGAGAACCACTGCCTTATAGGATGAATGTTCTCTGACCTGAAGCCTCTATCAGCAGGACGTTTGGTCTAAAATCAAGGTTTGGATTAAAAGAAGTTGTCAAGGTTTGGGCAGTTTCGTTGTCATAGTTACAATAATAGCAGGCAAAAACAATAATCATATCTCAACCTCAACCTGCCCCTCCGCGCTGCAACTTCTCACTGGATTTAAACACAACATAACACAGCACTCAGCCTTTAATCCTGCGTTTTAGTCCCCCTTTGTAATGGGAAGGAAACTTTTTTAAAGGACAATTCCGGCGCAAAATGAACCTAGGGGTTAATAACATAAGTGTATCAGCAGTTTAAAAAAAAGATATGACTGTTTTCTCAAGATGTCGGCCGCATGTATACATGAACGGTACAGTCGGTACTTTTTAATAAACTGTCTGTACACTTACAAAGTTCTCAATGCTTCGGTTTACATGTAGGGACCCTCATTATGCTACCATGGAAGTGTGGCGCTACTTTGAGCCTTGTTAGGGGTGTAGAAATAGGGATTTACCATCTGCCGCGACAGTTAGCGTTAGCAGCTAATCACCGGTTTGCGCTAGCTTGTTTCAAGCTAGAGAAGCATTAGATTAGCATGAAAACATGTCCCAGAGAACGGTTGACTCGGTACACATATGTTATTAACCCCTAGGTCCATTTTGCGCCGGAATTGTCCTTTAACTAAATACCTTTATGTCAGAAAATATATGTGAATATTTTTAAAGGTGCTTCAGGTTACTTTTGCGCAAAGTTATGAGTCAGTAAATGTCTTGTGGTGATGAGGATGATGAGGCATTCATGGTTTATTTCATTGAGCTGGAACAGTCAGCTAAGAGCCGAGCACTGTAATTGAACTGTAGTGCGGGAAAGACGAAACAGTTTCTGATTTTCAGGCTGTCAAAATAAGGTGAATCCGTCTCAACTTCTCCATGAGCTGAGGAAAACTCATCAAATACGGATAAGTTGTTGCACTGCAGGTTATTGCCGGTTTCAATTCTTTCAGAGGACACCGTGCTGTCATGTGACGTCTGACACAAGGACCCTCCTGAATGTCTGGGCTCGGCCACATACCGAAAATTTTAGAGCTAATGTGATTAGGGAAAACAATTGTCGCTATCAGCAGCTAGCCATTGAGAAGTTTTCTGTGTGTGTGTGTGTGTGTGTGTGTGTGTGTGGCGTGTGCCAAATGGATAGTAAATGTTAGGCTGGTGAGTGAAGCAAATCTACAAGCCACTTGCATATTGTGCAGATGGTGCTAATTTTGGACCCTGTGCGTGTGTGTGTGTGTGTGTGTGTGTGTGTGTGTGTGTTTGTGTCGGCAGGGGCAGATCTGCTGCCTGGCTGAGCTGAAAGCTGAGCTGCTGTGTATCGATCTGTCGGAGTGCTGCGGCGCTGAAAACTGACTCCTGTGCTGTCAGCGCGTCCATTAACGCTCATCAGCTCATCCACCGGATACACTGCAAAAACAAAAACGCACACTCTGTCCACATCGCCATGTCACAGTCACCCCAAAAATCTGCGTCCGACGTATTTCAGTAAAGAAAGGAATGAGATGCATTCATACATTTATTTCTTTCAACGTTAAGTCACAAAACTCTTCTATATCTTGTGTTAATCCTTAAACATTTTCCACTGGCTTGCCTTTGTCAGAGCAGCACCTGAGGTTGTTTCGTGACAAACATAGTTCGCCCTAAACAACCTTATGAAAGGAGAGAAGTAGCAGGAGGGAAGCTGCAGGTCTGGCGGTGAGTGCATTGTCACGGATAATTTTTAACAACAAGAAGGTGTTTGATTGTACAAGGTTATTTTATATTTTAGTATACGGATAATCAGTCAACCGTAACAGGGACGGGCGAAAAACCTTGTTACGTCCAAAACTTAAACCATTGTTTTTCAGAAAAAGGAAAAAAAAAGGCTAATTTGCAAACATTTTATTCAGCTATTTTCCTCAGACAAAATCAAACGAAATCTCCTCGTCACTGGTTAAATATTTGGAAAACCCACACACAGACGTAAAAGGGTGACCAACGGCATTGATTTATTTAATTTAAATTACGAATGTCTTTGTAACTTTGTAACACACGTTATAATGCTCGCCTAGCTGCTAGCGTGGCACACCCTCATACTCTGCTTCTGACTGGCTAGTAGTCCTTACCTAGCTACTGTCAGGGCACGCCATCATACTCTGCTTCTGACTGGCTAGTAGTCCTTACCTAGCTACTGTCAGGGCACGCCATCATACTCTGCTTCTGACTGGCTAGTAGTCCTTACCTAGCTACTGTCAGGGCTCGCCCTCATACTCTGCTTCTGTCTGGCTAGTAGTCCTTACCTAGCTACTGTCAGGGCACGCCATCATACTCTGCTTCTGACTGGCTAGTAGTCCTTACCTAGCTACTGTCAGGGCACGCCATCATACTCTGCTTCTGACTGGCTAGTAGTCCTTACCTAGCTACTGTCAGGGCACGCCCTCACACTCTGCTTCTGACTGGCTAGTAGTCTTTATTTGTTTTTTGAAAATCAAACCATATAAACCTATTCTGATACGACCTCTGAATACAATTATGAACCTGAAAATGAGCTCTTTAAAACAAACAAAAAATTGAGATATGGAGACACAAGGTTTCTGTCCAGACAGCAACGGTATATTTAATAAGCACCTTTTTTTGCAGTGTATAGGTCGGTCAGGGCGCAGACAGACAACCTGGCATCAATATCTCCTCTGGGTGGGAGATTTGAGAGAACCAGAGGAGGAAATTAGTATCGTACTTCAATATGAGTGAGCTACTGGGTATGGAGGGTGTTTCCTGAAAATAAAGAGAAGCGTCTGACAACGTCTGTTCTTACAAAGCTGCACGGCTTCTGTTTCCTGTTGCTGCTCTCCTCTCCTAAAACA